>NC_056746.1:869768582-869783582 GCF_019279795.1 Protopterus annectens | reverse complement strand
TATATATATATATATATATATATATATATATATATATATATATATATATATTTACACACACACACACACATATATATATATATATATATATATATATATATATATATATATATATATATATGGTTCCCCTTCACAAGATCGAATGAATGGAAGCTCGAAATGCATAAGCTTGAAACCAGAATTCCCTTTCCTTCGCTGTAGTGCGAACTCGGAGTAGGAATATTTGAGTAGGGGAGGTGTGGGGAGGTGCAGGGAGGTGAAGCCCCCTGCAAAAACATTAGAAAGGTGTTTTTTTTTTTATTTCCTCTTCATATTTTCGAGTTTCTATAAACTCGAGATTCTGGTTTCAGGGTTATGAATTTCGAATTTATAGGAATTTGATCTTGAGAAGGTGAACTATATATATATATATAAATATATATATATATATATATATATATATATATATATATATATATATATATATAGACATACATATTTACAAACACACACACACACACACACACACGTATATAAATACATGTCCCCTAGTTTTGCATCACAGTGCTGCATGCTATGTGTGAGGGAACACCACACATATCAATACACACATATATATACAACAGTAAGTGTGTGAAACATGGACGGCTATGTCACATGTGAACCACATTGCCCTTGTTTGTGAAGTCGGGATTGGGAATTTGGGGAAGGATAGCAGGTATATTTGTGGAGGTGGGTTGGGTTGGAAGATAGAGAAGACAGCCTACACGGGTGGTATATGACACATGTGGTGGGTAAACACCCTGGATGGGGAGTGTCATCTGCAATGTGGAAGCCTCATGAGCCCCCATATGGAAACAATGGGAACAAGGCTCCCACCCATTGCCAGTCACAACATCAGCTTCACGGTCCTGAAGGTGCCTGGGCTGGAGGCTGAGCAGGAGGAGCATGTGGACCCTGTGAGTGTGTACTGAGGGTCTCAAGGTGCTGTAGCACATCCCCCAAGTCTCTGTGGAGCTCCATATGCACCAGACCCTGGACCTGACCAGAGGGTGATCATGTCTGTGTGTGCTCCTGGGGGGGGGGTGACACCATCCCCTGAGGTGGTTCTACCTGAAGGTAGTACAGGACCGGTAGATGAGGAGGCCCCAGGGTGGATTTCACATGTGATGTGGCCTGGTAACATGGCCAGATGAGGTGGTTCTGCTGGCAACTGTTCCCAAACATGCTATTGTGTCACTATTATGGAACATATGTGGGTAGTCAGAGTCCACACATTCCTGTATCATGTCCAACAGCATGCATAGATATCCCCAATAACACAAAACAACAGATGTGCAGCAATCATAGCAAACAGACAATGTGCACATATGGCACCATAGTGGCCCTTACAATGGCATGCAGGTGACATTGTCCATCACAGGCCAGCAATGTTAGTGTCCCCACAGGGAACATGGCTGCAAACACATAGCACAAAGTGTGGCACAATACGATATATGTCCCAATGGTAGGTATTCTGTAGCCATACCTACTGAGTTGTGTCATCAGATTGTTGTTGCAGATATGGTGGGGGGAAGACAGAGATGTGTATTAAGAACTATGATAACCTTGCTGTATGAGTTGCTCAGACCTGTTTCTATCTTTATGTCTTTCAGGCAAGATGTCCCATGAGAGACTTCCTGTTTATACAGCAGACGAGAATGAGGTCATCATCGCACACCTGGTGCAGCACTACCAGGTGTTATTTGACAGAACAGCCCATAAGCAGCAGGAGTAGACCATCCTGTGGAATGATCTTGTCCACAGGGTAAATTATATCAGCCTGCATAACCGCAGTTATGAGCAGGTCCGGCATCATTGTACAGACCAACTTCGCAATGCCCATTGGCATGCTGCTGCAGTCAGGGGGGTTCACCTCACAACAGGGTGGGTCATGCCATCCATCCTCCCTGACACATGTTGAGGAGCTCCTTGCCAGCCTCGGGGCACCTGCCCGCCCGCACACACAACACCTGGCGGACAGCGTAGTGGAGGTGGGTGCTACACACACAATGGGAGAGGAGCATGCAGTTAAGGCCACAGGGCACATCAGTATACCACTGTTGTGTATCCATCCACATCTGTACAGTTAGATCATGTATATGTGAGATGTCATACATATATAGTCTGTTGCTGCATAGTAGTAATACACAGATGTGCATACGCTGTAGTATTGTGGGCTTGTACTGTTGATGTACTGTAATGTTGCACCCACCCTGTACAAATGCCACAGCTGTGGCTACTGACATCACATCTCTCACACACTTATGTAGGTCCCTCTGGTATATTTCCAAGCTAGCAGCCTGTTGCTGGTGAGTATGGATTTTTTGTTCAGGCTTGCCAATACACTGTTCATTATATGGCTATGGTATATTACATGCACACATTTAACACATCTACCCATAATGCATGCCATACATGCTCACGTATTGTTGCTGTTAACTGCACTGCATCACAGTGGTCACCATGATGGTGTATTGGAAGGATATGTCAGACTCCTGCAATATAACTAACATCCTGTCATTACAAAATGTGTGCACAGAGATGAGCCAGCTACTGTCTCATAACTCCTAACAATAACTGTTGGAACAATAATATTTTATAAGAAATGTAATTTGTATTGTTATTGCAACCTGTTACTCTGTAACTTCTTGCATTTCTATGTATATTTGTCTTATTGCTATGTGTATTTTGTACTTCTCTGGAGCTTTTCTCCCCAAGACTCCAATGAAAACGGGCTCCTCGTGGCCCAATGGACCATCCTGTTAAACAAACTGAAACTAAATAACAAATAAAAAAAAAATAAAATAAAAACATAATGGTGCGACAAATGGCCTACAGTAGGGACATGTGTGAAACATCACCCTTATACAGTGCTACAAAAGTGTCTATACCAGTATTACAATGGCAGCTGTTACAGATCTACACTATGGCATATCATAATACTGCGGTCCACAACCCTTACAACCTGCAATGTGGTCCTAACATGAGCAATGAGTGTGTAATATGGAATCGTATGTTAGGGCAGCAAATATGGGGAATACATACTTTCACAAACACTGGAAGCATATGTGTGCACACGCTCCAGATAAAATATAGTGGAAGCAGCTGTTGAGGTACTGACTGCATGCATTTGTCATGGTAATGCACCTTCCAGCAAGTACACATCCCCAATGTCACACCAAGAATTGGTCTGCTGTCCAAGAAGTTTGGCCATCAAATGTGCACACTTACCTGCAACAGAGGCAGCCGTAGCTTGCACACATCGTACATGCCATTGTGTGGGGCCCCATACCCAACAGGTAGAACCCATGAGCTGGACATGTAGCCATACCTCACCATTGCATATACCATGGCAAACAGTGCAGACAGGCATGTATGTGGCAAGGATGTATGGGATATGAGTAAGGTAGAAAATAAACAGATGGCCATCCAAGACAGATGATGCCACATGTAGCAAACCAGTCATGCAGGCTGCCTAGTAACATGCCACAACACTGCGTGGGTTGCAGGAATGTCTAGCAAGTACTGGCTGTGCAGTACCCATGTCAGCAATTGCCTGGACTCTGCAAACGTATGGCCCATAGGTTAAAGTAATCAGATGTGACAGTTGTACCACAGGAAACATCAGCCAGGCCTGTCTACAGGTAGCATATGCATAACAGAAGAAGTCCCCAAAAGGCATGCATTGCAATGTGTACTGGTGTACCAATACCACATTGGAAACCTACAGGCAGTATCATGTACGATACATGTGCTGCACAACCAACACCTCACCCCACCTCAGGCCCACAATCACCATCTATACCATGCCAGTGCTAGTGTACACCTGTATGTTTGCCATTCATTAGCTGGGACTAGGCTGTTACATGTGGTGTTCAGTGTTTGGGACACTGCAAACTGACACACATGTAGGCCATAGTTGTCAAGCATCTGCAAAAAATCTGAAGGTGGGGAGAGGGTGTCATCATGACACAACAGTGCAGTGCAGCAGAGAACCAAAAGATGCTATGAATGGCTGTATCTGCACACAGTCAGGGTCAGGAACTCTGGCATACATAACCCTGACTCCACAGCAATAATGATGGCAGTGTGTGAACTCCAAGGGATGTGCACACGAGTTGACCTTGCAATCATGCATAGTTGAGAGGCATGTGTAGGGCAGACTGACCATATACTGGCAAATGCAGATGCCCCATACTAGTATACCCCTACCAGGAATAGTGACTGCTGTAGTACACATAACAGTAAATGCAACAAACCATCATGATAAGGGTGTGCACACATATGCACCCACGAAGTGTATGCATCTCAATCAGAATCAGCACAACTAACACATTTCTTTGACACTGCATTTGATTGTACAGGACATATGTCACATATCAGGCTCATGTAATGTTAACATATGCAGTAATGTGGTCCCATAGCATATCAAGAAAGAGGGCGTCATATCAATAAGGGTGTATACTCTCCCCATAGCCACGGTAAGGGTTGACAGTTGTCAGTGTAATTGTAACGTATCACTCATACATGCACTGCTGATGATGACATCTGTAAGTCAGACAGCAGGCATTCACAAATGACATCTGTCCACATATCATCCCAAATATGTGTCGGACAAACACATAGGTGTTGTGAGCAGCAGAACAGACATAACTGACACAGTAATACACATTCAGCAATGGTATGTACACCTGTGAGGTATGGTGCACAGTACATGGCAGGGTGATTAACAGGTGCACAGCAATAGTTTGTACATGGGTGCAGTGTTTTCCAGGGGATGGGGCATCACCTACTAACACAGCCCATGCACCACACACATGTATACTGTTGCTAGCATGGATTGACTATAGCTGCACTACATGCTGTTGAGTACCATATGTTATGCATGTTGACAGATGGGTAATGGGAGGTCTGTGTGTAATATCTTCATGCAACCTCACCTGTAAGTGTGTGTGTAGGGGTGTGGTGGGGGAGTTATTTTGTCTGTAAGTGCAATCTGGTGGAGTGGAGGGCAGTTGATGCATGTAGGATGTGTGCGTGTGTGTTTGTGTGTCTCCATGTATGCACATGTGTGAATGTGGGGTTGTTCATACGTCTCGACTTCCCTTTGGAATTGTGCAGTACATGGACATGGACTGACTCATGAGAAATCAGGAATACTTGTCTGATATGTAATCTCAGGACAGCTAATAGTATAATAAGGTCTGTAGCATGGAACATGCATTGGGAGGGAACTAGACACCAGGTATACTGTTAAAACTGCAGTCAGCAGACAGGTGAAAGAATACCCATGTATGCAGCACTACAGATGCATCGAGGAATTACTAGACAACACCAGTGAGTGTAATCAGATATCACTGTTGTCCACAGAATAGGTTAATAGAGCAACAGATCTTGCATCTACTGAGCAATAGTTATGTATGACACTCCAGTGTGTGACATTATTGAGTGACAGTAGTAGCCCCTAACATATGGGGGCCATGCTCATAATGTCTGGACAAACCCAAGGTGAACACTGGATGACAGCAGTGAGTCCTTGTAAAACCGACTCCAATCAAGACAAAGAGGTAATGGAGTATCAGGTCATGTTTTGTGGTCACTTGTCTAGGCAATTAGAAGAATGATATGTTAATGATTGGTATTAATGAGTGTAGGTTTCCAAGTGTGATGCAAGATGGGGAACTTAAGAGAATAAACTTGGGACAGTCTGTAAACTCAGGGACAGGTAGGTATTATGGTGGAATGTCAGTGTGTGTGTGTGTGTGTGTGTGTGTGTGTGTGTGTGTGTGTGTGTGTGTGTGTGTGTGTGTGCGTGTGTGTACTGTTGAGCAATGATGCACAGGTCTTAAAGTGCATTTCTTGTTTTCCCCTCACAGGTTCCGAGGTGGGTCAGGGTCCCTCCTGCATGCAATCTGATGTTGGTATCCATACAGACACTGAAAATTATGATAGGTATGTTGATGCACAGGTGGGGTTGTCAAAGGCTGAAATTGCGCCATCGTTTGACATCCCCCTGTTATCCACCCCATCCCCGCACACAGTCACAGTGCCTATAGATACCCCATCACCAGTGGCCATAGCAGAGGGACAGTTGGTGGTTGGTGGCAGTACACAGGACAGTGTGGTATCTATGGCTTCTGTGTCTGGACACAGCAGCCATAGCCAGATGTCTGGTAGGGTACCACATAAGCAGATGTACAGGGGTGCTTGTAGAAGGGCCACTGGTCATTGTGCCTCTGGCAGAAGTGCCACATGGGGTACCACCGGGCGCATGTTTCAAGCTGTCATGGAGGCGCAGGCATGTATGCAATGGTACATCAGACAGAGTCTGAGGCTGCAGAGGGCTGCTTTTTCAGCTGTGACAACATCTGTGATCTTGCAGGTACCCTCCGTTATTATACAAAGGTCATGGATAGATGGTGGGGTGAGATGGTGGGCCTCCTCAACTGTGGATTGTCTGTGCTAGAGCACGTGTTGGGACTGGTGTGATGGCCATGTGGACGTAGGCCAACAACACCAACATCTGGTGGTCAACGTGAACATGCAAGAACATCGAGCCACTCCCGCAGTGGCAGTACCAACCCCAGCACTGCAGGGGGAACACTGTTCACACCATATCATAGCAGGCCATGTACACGTGGCCCTGGCCAGTCCCAGGAGGGACCTGGTTCCAGCGGACATATGTCATCATCAGGGGAGAGTAGCATATTGAGGCTTGTACCTGAATGTGCCCGTGGAACTCCTGGCAGGCACAGTTCTCGTGTCCATGGCCGAAGGCAGTGAACTGCACACCCTGCCATGTATGGTTTGCAGCTGTCCAACAAACACTTGTATAGGGCAGCCACATGGCAGAACTGTGTGCATGCGTACCCACACACAATACAGACACACCTAGGGCAACCCCATACCTACACACACCACATCACCACTGCCATATCAGTAACTTAAACCCCTCACTCACACACATGGTGTCAAAAGTATGGCCCACCCTAGGACTCTGGCAAACCAACAACACACCATGTGCATATGATGATACCTGTGCCACATCCCTGTCATCCATAAAATCGATGCAGGGACAGGCTAATATGGTTCTGATGCACATGGTGACTGTACTACAGTGTACCAATATACTGCTGTGTAACATGTTGTCAGCAGTAATGTTTAATGCTTACATGTTAGGTAGTGTAGCTGTCCAGCCATGATGCATTATAGCTGTTAGTAACACTGAGTGATTGTGGTCTCCATAATGTTATCCATTTGTGTTGTAAGTGTTCATGTGTCAGCAGGAGTATGGTCTGCTGTCATACCTCACAAGGGGTATGGCACTGTGGTGACACCATGACTGTGCCATATTCTGGGTACAGTTGAACACGTGTCACAGGTGTGTATAACAATTACTGCCTGTGCCACATGGACAGATGACCCCTTGGGACATGTATATTTAGCAACCTGAAGTAGAGCCCTCCATATACATGCACACTTTTACTTGGCAACACTGGGACTAGACCCCTACCTAGGTATGTAGTGCACTGATGTGTGTGGCTTTAATTGCACACACCACACAGCATTTAGGATGAGGTGTGTTCCAGGTTGCATGTTACATGCAGAACATCCCCAGGTGTGTACAGTATGGTAATGGGGGATGTAATGGTTGTATATGGACAATACATAGTGTGACATACCATCATATATACATTAACAAACACATAACAGTCAGACACACATCCGAGAGAACTGGGCCTATCAGTGCTAACTACCTTGTCAGTGTGTCCAATGTGTTACAGGTAGGCTGCACACAGCACATGCATAACTGGGCTGGATAGTGTTATCAGTTACCTGTATGGTTGATGGTGACAGTGATCACCATACAGTGGTACATGGGACATGTACCGGGAGTACCATTGTGCAATGGCAGTATACCCAGCACCCACACCCCACTGTGGATATTGTATGCACTGGAACCCATGATGACAATCTGACATACCCACCATCACACATTGACCAGGACTGCAATACAACCCCTTGTCCATCCCAAGTGTGCTACTAAAGAGATATGCATCTAATGCACATACCACAGGCATAGTAGGGTGATGCATTGTCATGCCTCTCCTATGGGCAGCAACCTCACTATCCCTAATACTGTGTGGCAATGCATATTGTAATAGGAGTATGTGGCCTTGGAATGCTGCACCCTACATTAGTACACACATGCACACATACACACACTTGCCAGAACTCACTGAGTATCCCATGTCTATCTACCCATTTGTACAAAAGTGTTGTGCTGGTACTGCAAGGCCCAGGTAGCCCTTAGGGAGAGGAGCATAACAAAGTACATGTAGAGCAGCAGCCACATCTAACTATGGAAATGGGTGGTGCGGTGGGTGTAAAGGGCCTCAGGGTATTCCCAACTACAGGTCTACTAACACACAGACACTGATATCCTCAGTAATGCACATGTACATATTTGTCAATTCTGGGGTGCATTGGTGCAGGTGTTCATAGGTGTGTACCTGGCTATTGTCCATGGAGAGATGGGAAGTGTAGGGGATGTGTGTACAATAGCATCATGCCACTTGCCATGTGCCAGCAGGCCATCTATCTACAGACACCACTGTGCTGACCCTCAGGGTGAGAGTGACATGCATCAGCCAATCCTGGGTGTATCCTGCAAATGGCCGGTGAGGTGCTCCAGTTGACATGAATGCAACACGCAGTACATAACATGGTTAGGGTCTGTCTTGGAGACCTGTACCCAAGCATGTTCTGTTGACTGTGGTAGTGTAGTGGAGGTACCAGTGGCATGTGGTTCATACAGGGTGTTGAGTCCTATCTGTGCCAGTTATAACACAGTAGGGGAAGACATGTCAGTGTCAGTCAAGCATAGATTGCCTGTACGTATCCAAGATGGATACCTGACATCTGCACATCTGTACAGAGACTGACAGACATCAGCTCACCAACTAGCTATGCAGTAGGATGAATGTGTTGACAGATAGACGTCTGACACCGATAGGTATGCCATTACTACATGATGGCAGCTCTCATTGACATGTGCTATACCGACAGTAGTCTACAGTTATTTTCCACATGTCAGATCATTATCCAGTAGGAAATATATAATGTGACACAGCTCACACACCAGGAACATGACAGTGAGGACTCAAAGTCCATCTATGCATGCATGGGTGTTTGTTTCCAGTACTACAATTAGCAATCTACTCCTGCTTGGGAAAGCACTGTCAACAGTAGTAACGTAATGATACACTACATGCCAGTGTGACTACATATAACCTGGGATACTACCCTTGTATGTAACACATTCACACGTGTAAGAGTGTTGTACAAGTCATATATACTCAAGTGTCCCAGACAGGAGACTCATCCTCTTGCTACTATAATGACAGCACATAAACGCATATTATGTACATGGCATTACATACACTTTTTACAGATGTCATTACCCTGCTATGTTATCAGACTGGGATGTGAGCACTGGTCAACAGGGCTGAGCCATGCTTAGCAGGTTTCAGCATTGCTGCAATATTACAGCTAAGCACATTTGTGCACTGGTAAGCGAAGCCTACACGGAATAAGCACCCATACATTTAACCATACTTTAGCACCGCTTAGCTTCATGCAAACCCACTCAAACACACTTAAATCTGCTCAAAACTGCCTTAGCCACTCTGTATCCAACAGCCCTTGTTCTGTCCAGCTACAAAATAAACAGCCCTTGCAGGTCTTGAACCCAGGACAGTGTACACTATAGTCACAACAGTTAACCACTACACCAAGACAGCTGTAAAGACAGTGGTTGTTTTTCCAATATATCTGTCAGTACACATACTGAATAGTATTGAACAATTGCCGTGACTTCTACAATTGTATAGTACTTGTTAGTGATATTACTGTTGCATCACATATGTTGCTATATCTAAATATACACATATCAGATACATATGGTGTGATACATCTGGGAAGGTATACACAACAGTTCTGATGAATAGTTGCACACACGAGCTGCAACAACTTTACTACAAGCTAAGTACAAACTTACAGTGTTATAAGATAGTACTGCATTTTTTCAGTTTTTATTGTTTCATTGTTAACAATAGTACTGCATTTATCTGCTTATTTGTCCCCTGAAAATTGCAGTTATCTCTGTGTCTGAAGTTAGTTGGTTTATTCTTCTCACTTCATTGATATTTGGTGTAGAAATCTTAGCCTAGAGGGCTTCTCTGTGCCTTAATGTCTTAGTCCCTTATCTCTGAAATTATTTCTGCTGAATATTTGCATACTTGAGGTACAACAACTTTATTACAAGCAGAGATAAGTGCAAACATGAAGTGTTAAAAGATAGTACTTCATTTTTTTTCTGTTTTTATTGTTTCATTGAATATTGCTAAAAATAGTACTGCATTTATCTGCTTATTTGTTCACTGAAAATTGTAGTTATCTCTGTGTGTGCAGTTAGTTTTCCCCACTCACCCTCCCTGTTCTTGTTTTAGTATTAATCTTGGTGGCTTTGGAATTCACCGCCCCTCCTGTAAATTTGTGTTTGAACACTCCTCCTGGGCCCATCTCATTTGTTCATTCAACCCAGTACAGTGAGGTCATATTTTGATTTCAGACACACCTGCCATTCCCATCTGTTCAGCCATATCCCAGCTATATCATAGTCTAGTCTCATTAGCTCACCCTGCCTAATACAGAGAGAACATTTGAGTAGGCATACTCACTTAGGCCCTGAACCTGTCTGATTGAAGACTGCTGAAACAGGGCTCAGTTCTGAGGTTTTTTACTGCTTAATTGGGTAATTTGTTTAAATCAGTTTGCTTGTTTTCCATTGTTATATATATAAAAAAATTGCACTTTAACTGCTTTTACTATATTTGTGTTCTTCCTACTTTATTACCTTATTTTGCTTTTGTCTCTTCTTAAAAGTATTCAATTGTGTTTATTCTGATGCATTTATTAATGCCTGGTAGTAGCCTGATTAAATTGTAACTGTTATTCTAAGTCTTTTGGTTAAAGCACTTGGGCTTCAGACCAGTTGTTTTATACTAGGAAGGTTTGTGGTCTGCACTGTTGTGGCAGGACAGGTAGCTTACATCCTTCTAAGTTGGGAATTGCTAATAGAAGGTGCAGTGTCTGTTATTCTAAAAGTGTATTAGTTCTGGTTAAGCACTTGGGCTCCAGGCCAGTTATTTTACATTAAGAAGGTTTGTGGTCTGCACTCTTGTGGGAGGAGAGACTAGTTTCTGCCCTTCTGAGCTGGGAATTTTTGGCCAAAGGCTTACTGTGCCTTCTTATTTGAACTGTTTTTCTGATATTGGTGCACCTTGTCTGCTGTAGCATAGACTAGATTCAGGCCTGTTTGTATAACATGAGCACTAATCCAGGCCATCTTTTTTGGAGAAGGTTCCCCTGCACCCTAGTGACAGGAGTGTGCGGTTAGAACTTGTCTGTTTGAAGACTGCTGGAACAGGGCTCAGTTTTGAGTCTTTTTACCAGTTAATTGGATAATTTGTTTAAATCAGTTTGCTTGTTTTCTATTGTTATAAAAAATGCACTTTATTCATCTGCTTTTACTGTAATTGTGTTTCTTCCCACGTTATTACCTTATTTTGCTTTAGCTTCTTCTTAAAAGTACTCAGTTGTATTATTCTGCTGCAGTTATTACTGCTTGGTAGTAGCCTGATTCAATTGTAGCTGTAATTCTAAGCCTTTTGGTTTAAGCACTTGGGCTTCAGACCAGTTGTTTTACATTAAGAAGGTTTGTGGACTGCATTGTTGTGGCAGGACAGTTAGCTTACATCCTTCTAAGTTGGGAATTGCTGATTGAAGGCTCAGTGTCTGTTATTCTAAAAGTGCATTAGTTCTGGTTTAAGCACTTGGGCTTCAGGCCAGTTATTTTACATTAAGAAGGTTTGTGGTCTGCTATCTTGTGGAAGGACAGGCTAGATTCTGCCCTTCTGAGCTGGGAATTTCTGGTTAAAGGCTTATTGTGCCTGCTTATTTGAACTGTTTCTTTCTGAAATTTGCGTGCCTTGTTTGCTGTAGCCCAGAAGTTAGTAGTTTATTGGCCATTTGGGGCTAATTTCTATCTCTTTCATTTCTCTGCTATAAAAACTGCATTTGCACTTGTATTCAGCTCAGCGAGTGCCTGCCAGGTGTCATGCAGAGTTCTACAGCAGCAGAGAGACAAAAGAGAGAATTTGGAGTGATTAAGTATCATTTTTCTGCATTTTCTTGCTGTATTTTACTAATTCCGCCTAAAACGCCAATTGTTTAGCGTTTCTGTGATTTAAAAAGCTTGTTTCTGCTACATATTGTACTTATTTGCTGCCTGCACATGAACTAAGTCATTTTTGTGTTTAAATAATCTGTTTAACTGCACACTAAAGTGCAATAGCCATTCTGTGCGTTTAAAGTGTTTTTTTTTTTATTGTATCTGCTTTATTTTCTGAAAAAAATATATATATATACTTGTTTCCCACCTTTCTGAACTAGTATAGTCCAGTTTTCAGGTTATTGCTGAATTCATGGCTGTGTTACAAGTTTCTGTGTTGCCCATACCTTACTTGGATAGAAGGAAGTTTCTCTGTTCACCTATGAAAGAGGGGAGCTTTGAGCAGCCTATCTGTCCCTGGAGGAGTGGTTTCAGCCCAGAAGTTAGTAGTTTATTGGCCATTTTAGGCTAATTTTGATCTATTTTATTTTCCTGCTATAAAAACCGCATTTGTGCGGTTTTGAGTGCCGGGCAGCACCGGTTAGCTAGGGTTAAACTATTCCCGGCTCCACGAAGTCTACTCTATGAGCACTTGCAAGAATGCATGGATCGTGCTATCCCAAGCAAAACCAAAACTCACTCCTCCAAGAAAAGGAAACCAGCCTGGTGGACCCCTGCCATAAGCAAGTTATACAATAGAAGGAGGAAACTAGTACAGAAAAGAGTAAAATCCCAAGAAGGAAAGAAATCCCTGATCAGTATCAGCAAGAAACTACGATCCCTCATAAAATCATCCAAGGCTAGCTTCAAAAGAAAAATTGGCAAGGACTCCAAAGATAACCACAAAGTGTTCTTTAGCTATGTCAAGAACCTAAGTGGAAACTCTCAGATCTGCTCTGAGTTAGTGCAGAATGGCACAAAATTCACTGAACTGACTGATATTGCCAACATTCTGGCAGACAGGTTTAGTGCAAACTTCACCCCCCTCTCACCCCATAAAGGGCCCATTACCATACCAGAAGAATATAAAGCCCTGGCAATCACTTACACACAGGTTCAAATAGCCCTATCAAAAGCCAAAAACACAGCTTCAATGGGACCAGACAGAGTCCCAGGCTGTGTCTTACACGAACTCCAAAATGAACTAACCCCTCACCTAAACACACTGTTCAAACTCAGCCTCTCTACAGGCTATGTACCCATAGAGTGGCACACAGCAACAGTTATCCCACTCCACAAAGGTGGAGCCACAAAGGACCCTGGGAACTATCGCCCTATAAGCCTGACTAGCCTGGTCTGCAAGGCTATGGAGTGCATCATCATGGAACTCATTAACAGAGACATTGGGGACATCAAAACATTGAACCCTACCCAGTTTGGCTTTGTTAAGGGCAGATCATTCTTCCTAAACCTGGTGGACTTCTTTGAGACAGTTACCAAGGCTTTAAACAATTGAACAAGGGTAAGGTGGTCCACACAGCCTATCTAGACCTTGCCAAGGCCTTTGACACCATCCCCCACTCTGGAATCATAGATAAACTTACTAAGTTGGGTATTAATCCCTATGTCACCCAATGGGTTGCTAAATGGCTTACTGATAGAACCCACACTGTAAAAGTAGCCGACTCCAAATCCAGCTCCAGACAAGTGACAAGTGGAGTACCTCAAGGTTCAGTCCTGGGGCCGCTCTTGTTTGGCATCTACTTCTCTGAAGTACAGGTCAACACTAAGGGACTCTGGCTAACAAAGTTTGCAGATGACTGCAAACTGGGAGCCATTATTGAATCCCCAAATGATGTGGATACTCTACAAAAGGGCCTTACAGAAACAGATGCTTGGTGCCAGAGCCATGGGCTCAAGCTCAATGCTAAGAAATGTATTGTTATCCCTTTGGGAAAAACATGTATCCATGAATTACCATATAGGTGGCAGTACACTAAACACAGAAAGTGTGATAAGAGACTTAGGGACACAGGTGGACAGTGGTCTCACCTTCGATAACCACATCGCCACAACAGTCAGGAAATTCTTCTATGTGGCACACCTCATCACGAAGGGCTTTTCATCCAGAAAAAAGGAGGTCATTGTCCCACTGTACTCATCCCTCATTAGACCCATTATAGAATACAACGCCCCATTTGGTATGTACCTCTTAAGACATCTGCAACAACTGGAAAGACCTCAGAAATACCTCACTAAAAGAATCACAGGCCTAAAGCAGATGCCCTACGCTGACCGCCTTAAAAAACTCTAGCTATACTCTGTCGCATATCGTCTACTCAGAGGCGATCTCTGCTTAACATACAAGGCCATGTCAAACCCAGAGCTGTTGGACATGCTACACTTAAAGAAATCCCAATCCCTCAGAGCTACACGCTCCAGGGATCTAAACCTTGTCATCACAATAAACAAAACATGCTGGAGGGATAGGTTCCTGACCCAGAGACTCCCCATACTCTGGAATAGATTGCCCATACATGTCAAGCAGAGTGCCTCTTTGGACCTCTTTAAGAGGAACCTTGACGATTGGATGGGAGAAAGGAAATTCACCCCAGGGATCACGTCAGTCGCCCTGCTAGACAGGGGTCCAGGAAAGTAAATAATGTGGGAAGAAATAGCCAGGGAATTGTTATGGCTAGGCTTGTATAGGCCCTAGGGCTGATAGCCTAGTACCAACCTATGAACCTATGAACCTATGAAAGGAGGTCCACACAGCCTATCTAGACCTCGCAAAGGCATTTGAT
>NC_056746.1:869673582-869763582 GCF_019279795.1 Protopterus annectens | reverse complement strand
CAAATATAAATAAATAAATATATATATATATATATATGTATATGTAGACTTTTGCTACTGTAAAAGTGGTTGTCTTAACAGACATGTTGTGTGTGGGAGGTCACATCTGCTATTGAGATTTACACCATCAGTTACTGACAGACATCCTAAGGACATCATGGTACAGTACCACTGATAGCACAGTAATGACCCAACACACTAGTCATAGGTGACTCGGTAATCACCAAGTGTAGTACCTCGCAGGATGTGCACTAGCAAATCCCGCCCCAAACACGCCTCCAGATGCATGGACCCCACACCCGCATGAATATTCACATCACCGCTGCCGTGGCAAGGCAGCATCGGTATGAATATTCAAAGCATACAACTATGTAGTTTAGGTTGCCACCTTTCAAATGTCCAAAGTAGGACATTTTTTGTGGAAATGTCAGAGGACAGAACTTCACTTTTTTGCCTTCTTCTGTTTCTTATAATATTTAAGTCTTTCAGATACAGTATAACTATTTTATGCAACTATTAAAAAAAAATATAGGACATATTTTTGCCCTAAAGTCTCAGGACATTTGCCATTTTTTCAATTTTTTTGCATGACACAACTGCCAAATGAGGGACTGTCCCTCGCAAAGTGGGACAGGTGGTAACCGTAATGTAGCTGTTTATTCACACAACTAAAACATACATTTTCACAGACTTTAATACTCGCAAAGATGCAGTCTGAGTACTCAAGTTACTGTGTTATTATTTTTGCACTTACTGCCGGCTTCATGGGCTGATGCCTAGTAGGTTTTGGACTTTGTGATTGCACAATATGTAGAATCTGGAAATCTGCATTATTATTTTAGCGATGAATGCCAGTTATTACTTGTGTTTTGGGAACTTTATATTATTTTGGACTTTGTGTACTATACGCAGTATAACTGTTGTTTTGGGAGCGTTAGTAATGCCAGTTTCATATGTTGATGCCTGTTTGTGATTGCACAGTATGTAGAATGTGGAAATATGTATTATTATTTTAGCGATGAATGCCAGTTATTACTTGTGTTTTGGGGACTTTATATTATTTTGGACTTTGTGTACTATACGTAGTATGACTGTTGTTTTGGGAGCATTAGTAATGCCGGTTTCATATGCTGATGCCTGTTTGTGATTGCACAGTATGTAGAATGTGGACATATGCATTATTAGTTTAGCGATGAATGCCAGTTATTACTTGTGTTCTTTTGGACTTATAAGTGTTGTTTTGGGAGCATTAGTAATTCTGGTTGTTTTGGGAACATTTGTGTAGTGATTTACTGACTAGACATAGTATCAAGACTGTGGAAATTAGCATGCATGTCATTCAAGCTCATTTTTCCCCTGCCAATCAGTTAGGCCATGCCCAAAGCTGCACAGAACTACCTGTGAGGTACTATACTTGGAGATTACTGGTGACTCTATAGTCAGGCACACTGATGTTGCACTCACCAGGCTAAACAAGGAGAAGGTTACTGTCAGCTACCTGTTGGGTGCCAAGATCCGCCACATAGCCCACACACTCAGGTCACTCCACAAGTACAAAGATGACTCTGTCATTGTCCATGTTGGTGTGAACGACCTAAGACGTACCTCCCTGGACTACAAGAAAAGAGATATGGAAGAGCTCTCCAATCTTGTAGCCCAGCCAGGGATGACCCTAGCCCTGAGTAGCATTCTGCCATCACACAGAATGATACCGCAGTACAAGGACAAAATGATTGACTTCAACAATTGGCTAAGCTTCTGGTGTCATTCTAAAGAGATCCAGTATATGTCTGCCTGGGATGACATGGTCAACAGACCGCAATGCTTTGCCAGAGATGGCCTGTACCTGTCACCCCTGGGATTCCGGATACTGGCTAAGGTTCTTGCCGCCCCTATAGTGCCTTTTTTAGGCAAGGTTCAAATGACAAATTCACCACCATAACAGGAACAGGTAAGCAAAAACTGAGGGTGATGCTACTCAATGCTAGAAGTCTAAATCTCAAAATGCACTCACTTCAGACACTCCTTAAAATGGAGAACATCGATATCTGTGCAGTGACTGAGACCTGGTTCAAGGCTCTAGAGATCACCCCTGCACTACCAGGCTATAACTCATACCACACTTTTCGTCCATGTAACCTGGACCAGAACACCAAAGGCGGAGGTGTGTCCATATTCATTAAGGATATTCACACCTCCAGGCTAGCTGCTCAGCATAATGCATCCGAGGTTATCCAAGTGCAACTAACTCTGGGCAAAACTGCAATCCAAATTGTAGCTTGCTACAGATTCCCCACCATTCTCCAGGATTCCCACTCCTCTTTTCTTGATGTACTGGAAAATATTAGGGTTCAACCAAACACCCTAATAATGGGTGATTTCAACTACCCCACCATTAACTCGGAAAACTACTCATGTACCAACTCCTTTGCTCAACGCTTTCTGGAATTCATAAACTCCAATGCCCTGGATCAACTTATCCACACCCCCACCAGGGGCAACAATATCCTAGATCTAGTCATTACCGACATGAGTGACCGGTGTTCCACACCTGAAGTCAATGCCTCATTGGTCCGATCCGACCATAAGCTAATCACCCTAGATATCCACATCCTGCCCCCACCCCCATTAAGGAAACCACGGTAAAAAATTTCTCCAAAGCCAACTTCATGCTTCTTAAGACAGAAGTGGTGAACTTCATGACACTCATGCAGATGGACAATACAGTTAAGACTACTGAATCCTACACAATTGCACTTTATAAGCACTTACACGAGTGCAAGGATCGTGTTATCCCAAACAGAAGCAAGACACTATCCTCCAAAAAAAGGAAGCCAATCTGGTGGTCCCCTGCCAGAAAACAAACTGTACAACAGAAGGACGAAAATGTCACAAAAGAGAGTAAAATCCCATGAGTGGAGGAGCTCCCTGGCCAGTCTCAGTAAGAAGCTGTGATCCCTCATAAAATCCTCTAAAGCTAGTTATGAAACAAAATCGCCACTGATTCTAAAGACAACCACAAAACATTCTATAGCTATGTGAAGAATCTCAATGGCAACACTCAGATCTGCTCTTAGTTACAGCACAATGTCACTAAATATACAGAACCAACTGATATTGCCAACATCCTGGCAGATAGGTTCAGTGCTAACTTTACCCCCTCTCACCCCCTAAAGGGCCCATCTCTATACCAGAAGAATGCAAAGTTGCTGTAATCATGGCTACATAGGTAAAAACCACACTCTCCAAAGCCAAGAACACAGCATCCTTGGGACCAGACAACATCCCAGGCTGCATTCTACATGAACTACAGAACAAACTGGCACCCCACCTAAGTACCATGTTCAATCATAGCCTCACCTCAGGCTTTGTGCCCACTGAATGGCGCACAGCTATAGTTATCCCACTCCACAAAGGGGGAGCCACCATGGACCCTGGGAACTACTGTCCCATTAGCCTGATGAGCCTGGTCTGCAAGGCCATGGAACGTATCATCATGGAACTTATAAACAAAGATATAGGTAATCTCCAAATTCTGGACCCCACCCAGTTCGGGTTTGTAAAAGGCAGATCATGTCTCCTAAAACCTGATAGACTTCTTTGAAGCTGTCACCAAAGCCGTAGATGAGGGTAAGGTGGTTCACACAGCCTATCTAGATCTTGCCAAGGCTTTCGACACCATCCCCCACTCTGGAATTATAGATAAACTCACTAAATTAGGTACAAATCCCTATGTCACAAGATGGGTTGCCAACTGGCTCACTGACAGAACCCACACTGTGAAAGTAGCAGACTCCAAATCCGACTTCAGACCAGTGAAAAGTGGAGAACCACAGGGTTCAGTCCTGGGTATTCTTCTGTTTGGTATCTACTTCTCTGAAGTACAGGCTAACACAGAAGGTCTGTGGCTAATGAAGTTTGCAGATGACTGCAAACTAGGAGCCATAATCGAAACTCCTAACGATGTGGACATCCTACAAAAGGGCCACACTGAGACAGATGCCTGGTGTCAAAGCCATGGCCTCAAGCTCAATGCCAAAAAGTGCATTTTCATCCCCTTTGGTAAAAACTCTTTATCCATGAACTACAACATAGGGGTAGTATACTTAACACTGAAAGTGTGATAAGAGACCTTGGGACACAGGTAGACAGTAGTCTCTCCTTTGATAATCACATCGCCACAGTAGTCAGGAAATCCTTCTACATGGCACACCTCATCACAAAAGGTTTCTCATCCAGAAAAAAAGAGGTCATTGTTCTCCTCTACTCATCACTCATTAGACCCATTATAGAGTACAATGCCCCTATTGGTATGTACCTCACAAGACATCTACAACAACTGGAAAGGCCGCAGAAATACCTCACAAAGAGGATTACCAGCCTCAAACAGATGTCATACGCAGACCATCTAAAAAAACTCCAGCTTTACTCCGTCGCATATCGCCTACTCAGAAGTGATCTCTGCCTAACGTACAAAGCTATGTCAAACCCAGAGCTGTTGGACATGCTCCACTTAAAGAAATCCCAGTGCCTCCAAGCTACATGCTCTAGGGACCTAAATCTTGTCACCACAATAAACAGAACATGCCAGAGGGATAGATTCCTGTCCCAGAGACTTCCCATACTCTGGAATAAACTACCTATCAATATCAAACAAAGATCCTCATTAGCACTTCTAGAAAAATCTTGATGATTGGATGGGAAATAGGAAATTCACCCTGGGGATCACTTCTGTGGCTCTGCTTGACAGTGGTCCAGGAAAATAATTTTCTTGGGTGGCAAAAGCCAGGGTACATTTTTGGCTAGGCTTGTATAGGCCCTAGATCTGATAGCCTAGTACCTACCTATGAACCTATAAGCCTATGATCCTGTGGACTACAGCAGAGATATGACCAATATATGTGGACAGTCTGGCACACTCTGGTCAGTCCAGAGGTATACACAGATCCCCTTAGTGTGAGACATGTGGACCAAGCCTGACAATGTGGATGTTAACAGCCATGTACATGGGTATATCACATAAATACTGGACTACATATGCCCACGCAGTTTATGCATTCACACATTCCTGTCTGTCTGACATATAATAACTGGTGGTGCAGAGGTCACATGGCCACATACTACCCAGTAGTTAGTGACATACATCTGTACAGCATCCCACTGCTTTGTCAGAAATACACAACAGTTATGGTGGCCCAGCAGCAGTACATCTTGAAAATATCTGGACATAACATCACACTGGGTAATTACACTAAACTGCTAGGCATGTAACAAAGCACTTTGCAAACTACAGGCAGACTGCCACAACACTGGACTACATTTCGTATGGGGGAATACACATGTACCTGCAAATACAACAGGCTCTACAGGCGTTTCACAGCACACAGTAACAGACACCTGTGTGAAAGTGCATACCACAGCCAATGTGAACACAGCCACAGCCACATATGGTACGCAATCATAATATTACACTATATGGACTGTCTGATCAGCACCATCCTCATATGTGCCACTCACACACCAGGCCTACATATACTGGGTCATGACACAAAGTGGTCCAATGCCTGTCTGCAGTATGGGACACGTGTATGTTTGGTCCTACAAACATGCGAGCCGATAGGGTACCATACACTGGAGCAGCATGTAACATCAGATAGAATGGTGACATCTACCATAGTCTGTACACAGGCCAAGGTACGTATTCGCAATACACATACTGTCAACAATCACCATAAGTACACAAACCCCACTACTGTACACACAACCATAGAATGTCTAGATTATGTCCTTAGAATAAACCCCTACTATACATAACATGTCTAGTAGTCTGATATCTGACTGGCTTGTTATCAGGTATGATGTCAATAAATAATGGTGTACAGAACTCTTACTACATGACATATGTACAAATGTTGACAGACTTGTGGCTGGAGCCACAAACATTGGGCCAATATTGGCATGTTGCTGTGATACCCTCATACGTTTACTATTGTAACAGGGTTTGTTGTGACATATGTCCTATGAGGGATATGAAGTCAGTAACTGTCATGGCTGTCACCATGTACTGACTATTCCTCAGACTATGCTTCTGCAGTTCTAAAATAGGTGATCTGTGAGTAACACAAGAAACATAAGACTCCAGACACTGGCCAGTCTGCAAATAACCCTACAGGTGGGAGTTTCCTCAAACACATAACACAGTTATGACAGGTATTAAATCATGTAGACCAGCCATATCCACACAAACCCTGGTAAACCAACATTACTCCAAATGCAGAAGAGCAATACTTACATTCTTTAATCATGTCTGGAGCATCCCCCTCCTGTTTGTTGGCCTGTCTTCACAGTGTATGTTGTTAGAGGTATATCCCACCACCATCTGTGATGCTGTTTGCCAAACACCGACATGAAGTCCTGCTCACAGTGAATGAAAAGGGCCAACACCCACATGATGTTCATAGTTATAGGAGTGTGTTTCCATGCAATTGGCTATGGGAATGTTACAACAGCTGTTCCACATGCAATCAGCTAGTGGAGGACTACAATTCATGCAGAGACCATCAGCTGATCATGAGCATCACTTACAAAACACAAGCTGCTGCCTAAGCAAAGCAGGTGTACTTCTCCACATCCACCAGAAAGGGACTGAGAGAGACAGACAGAGACAAAGTAAGACAGGGAGGGGGTGGGAGAGCAAAACCTAAGTATATTTGTGTCACAACCTTACCAGTACAGGGTTTCAAACCCCTGCCTGACTATGTATTGTTATCATGTCTATGCAGTTATTGAATGCACCACAGGGCTTACAGGCTGGGGAGCTGTCCAAAGGTATATTCAATGGTGAGTGACATCTGCAACAGTGATAAAGGAGGGATAAGGTAGGTGTAGTACACGTGCCTGTCCAAATGAACAGGTGTCATGGTTGACACAGCCACACTCTCTCAGGGACTCACACACGTTATCACAGTTGGCAGGGTCAGGATTAGACTTCTTAACTGTCTAGTTTGCCACAATACAGCAATACACAGGTATCACATACAACACAAAGGTTATCAGGATGATATATGGGCAAAGGGTATGTCAAGGTGTCTGACATCAGAAGGCATGCTTCATTAGGCCAATAGGAGGTGCAGTGAGTGTGAATGGTGTCCAAATCATTATACTCTACACACACACAGACACAGGTTGCCAGTGCTGACATGCAAGGGTGCATTGCTTCACAGGTGTGTAGTGGTTGACTGTGCCAGAAGGCTGTACAAGGCTAGGTAAAGGGTATACCCTAGCATCAGGCCACTTGACAATGGTCTGCAGTGTGGCTTAGGGGTGTAGTGTCTGGATTGGCCCACACAGGTGGCATTGAATTCACCATCCAGTCATCTGAGTTACTATTGTTGGTAGCCAATGTTGTGCAATGCTTGCCATGTATGTGTTCTATACTGCATGACATGGACAGTGTCTGGGATGTGCACACTTCCCATATGCATGTTTTGTGACATGTGAAAGTGTACCTGGGGTGAATGGGGCATGTTGTATAGACAGATTTTTATCATCTGATATGCCATTCCTGGCTTCATGTGGTGAGAACTAGCAATGGACACCAGGTTGACCCGGCACTTACATTGACAGTATGATTCAGGTATTCCCTGTATTCCCTGATGTCAGTGGCATCTGTCCATATAGGGCATGTGTATAAGGCATGGTATGTCTTTTGTGGGTTACATTTGGTGGCTCTACAGTTGTGGCAGGCGTCCAGTGGGAAACATAGTGAAGGAGCACTGTATGCAATGATTTGTCTATTGTAGGGATGGGACAGGGTGCCATGCCCTCTGCAGTCCACTGCAATCACACCATGGTTACTATCTGTGGGCAATATGCAGTTAACTACCAACATGGTGGTTGTTGCCTAGCTGAGTGCGTTTGTGTATGAGACATGGGTGGAGAGTGTTCTCTGGGTAATACAAGGGTCGCCTATATTGTTCACCAAGCCATGAAGTCACATGGTAGGGTATGGATTGTCTACCCCAGCCTCTCAGCTGTTTGACATCTGTTATCCTTGTAAGGTGGACATTGTAACATATAATATGCCCACCATATAAGAAATTTGTAAAACCCACTCCACAATGAGTCCAGTTGTTACACACTCACAGATACCTCCCCACAAGATACAAATGACAAACACACACACACACACACACACACACACACACACACACACACACACACACACACACACACACACACACACACACCAAGCCTCTCAGTTGCCATGTTTGAGATTAGAATGCCTACCTAACTAGTAAATCACACTACAGCATTACGCAGTTATAGCATGCTCCACAGAGATTACTAGGCTACTTCTTCCCCAAAGGTGTACTTCAAAGTGAATGACATCAGCAAGCTTGCCAAGGTAAGGCAATGGAAGTTGTAGCTACTGTGAATGGCCTCAAAATTATTGATCCCTACACAGACAAACAAACATACAAACTTTTACACTTGCCATGTCTGGGAATAGAGCTCCTACCTAACTAGTATATTACACTACAGCACTACGCAGTTATAGGATGCGCCATGGAGATTACTGGGCTATACTTTCCCCAAAGGTGCATTCCAAAGTGAATTAGATTAGCAACCTTGCCAAGGTTGGGCAATGGAAAGTGTAGTTCATAGGTTCATGGGTTGATACTAGGCTATCAGCCCTAGGGCCTATACATGCCTAGACATGACAATTCCCTGGCTATGTCTTCCCACAATATTTACTTCCCTAGACCCCTGTCTAGCAGGGCAGCTGACATGATCCCCGGGGTCAGTTTCCTATCTCCCATCCAATCGTCCAAGTTCCTTTTGAAGAGGGCCAACGAGGCACTCTGCTTGACATGTATGGGCAGTCTATTCCAGAGTCTGGGGTGTCTCTGGGTCAGGAACACATCCCTTCTGCATGTATGGTTCATTGTGATGAAAAGATTTGGATCCCTGGAGCATGTGGCTGTGAGGGTTTAGAATTCTTTAAGTGTAGCATGTCCAACAGCTGTGGGTTTGACATGGCATGGTATGTTAAGCAGAGATCGGCTCTGAGAACACAATATGTGACAGAGTATAGCTGGATGATTTTCAGATGGTCAGCATAGGGCATTTGATTTAGCCCTGTGATTCATTTTGTGTGGTATGTCTGCAGCCTTTCTAGTTGTTGCAGATGTCTTGTGAGGTACATACATAACGGGCCATTGTGGTCTGTACTGAGAGATGACGACAGTGGGACAATGGCCTCCTTTTCTTGGATGTAAAGCCCTTAGTGGTGAGGTGTGCCACATAGGTGGGTTTCCTGACTGTTGTGGCGATGTGGTTATCAAAGGTGAGACCACTGTCCACCTGTGTCCCTAAGTTTGTTATCACACTTTAGGTGTTTAGTGTACTGCCACCTATGTGGTACTTCATAGGTACATGTCCCTTCCCAAAGGGGACGACTATATATTTCTTTGCATTGATCTTGCGGCCATGGCTCAGGCACCAAGCATGTCTTTCTGTAAGGCCCTTCTGTAGAATATCCACATCATGTGGGGATTCAATATTGTCTCCCAGTGTGCAATCTACAACCTTTCTTTGTCAGAGTCCCTTACTGTTGGACTGTACTATAGAGCAGTAGATGCCAAACAAGGGCGGTGCCAGGACTGAATTCTAAGGTACTCCAACTTTCACATGTCTGGGGCTGGGGTTGGTGTCACCTACATTTACAGTGTGGGTTCTGTCAATACAGCAGTTGGCAGCCCATCAGGTGACATAGGGATTATTGGCCAGCTTGATACATTTATCTATGATTCCAGACTGGGTGATGTTGTCGAAGGCCTTGGCGAGGTCCGGATAGGCAGTGGGAGCCACCTTACTCTCGTCCACAGCTCTGGAGATGGATTCACAGTTATTTATTTTATTATTTATTTTTTATTGTTATTTACATTTGTTTACCGGGAAATTCCGACTGGACACAGGTCCTTTTTCAGTGGATGCCCAAGGAGAAAATCTCCACATCATGTACATGCTAAACAGAGATACAAAGTTGCAGCAATAGTAAACAACATTACAGGTTGTTGGCTTTAATACAATAACAAGATATTGATTATCAACAGTATATACAGTAAATGTTGCAAGTTAAGATAGTTTCTTGTCATTTATAATATTAGTAACAAAGTTGTCAGACAAGATGTTAAAGTATGTAAAGACAACTAGCTATTTCTGACTGTGGTTAGTAGTAGCTGTTGTATAGTTGGGTTAAGAGTCTAGGTGGGGAGGAGGTAAGGGTGGGGGTGTTAGTCTGGATTAGAACAAGGACAAAGCCAGTGCAAATTTAAGTGGAATTTGAGCACAGTCTTGAAAAAGCTGCTGGAAAGTAGAGTAGTTATAGAGGGTGGAAGATTGTTCCAAAGTTTAGATATGGTACATGAAAATATGGCTTCTCCTGCTGAGTTTTTGGGTTTGATAACAATGAGTTGATTTTTGTTGCTTGATCTTAGGGCCTAGTGGGGTGATAGGAATGGAGAAGGGTTTGAAGGGAAGGGATGTTAAGGGGGTGGTTAATAAGTTTATGAGCAAGGGTGAGTTGATTAAAATGAAGGAGTTGTGGGAGTTCTAGCCAGTTTATTTCTTTAAGGGAGATACAATTATGGCTGTGGTAGCAGGTTCCAGTGGCAAATTTAGCAATTTTGTTGTAACAAGCATCCAGCTTATGTAAGTCTGTCTGTCTAAGGTTGGTAAGTATGGGGGATGCATAGAGTAGGGTGGAGATTAGCTGGGAATTGGCTATGGAGATTCTAGCCACCTTGGTTAGGAATTGGCGGCTTTGATATAATGCATCAAGTTTCTTGTGAACTTTTTTTATTGTGAGAGATATGTGGGTGTCAAATCTAAGTTTGTTGTCTATTTCTTCACTGAGTAATTTTGTGTGTTCTGATGGAGAGATGATGGTATTGTCTGGCAAAAATGTTGAAGTGGGGGTGTTTTGGGTGGCTTTGGAAGGTTGGAACAGGAGATGTTTTGTCTTAATTGGGTTAAGTAGGAGCTAAGCATTGGATAGCCAGCTTTCTACAGAAGAGAATGATTCCTGTGTGATTTGTTGTAGTTCTGATAGAGTGGGGGCAGAGCAGATGAGAGTAGAGATGTCTGCATACTGTATAAGAGATGCTTGTGTGGTGGCAGTATGTAGATTGTTAGTGAAAAGTGAGAATAGCAGAGGGCCAAGGATAGACCCTTGGGGAACTCCAAGAGTAACTGGGAGGCGAGGTGATATGTTATCATCCCAGATTACTCATTGCTGGTGTCTGTGTAGATAGCTGTGGAACCAATTGCAGGCTAATTGTGAGAAGGAGAGGTTGGGGAGAGTAGAGAGTAGTAGCTCATGAGATACTATGTCAAAGGCCTGTGAGAGATCTAGAAATATGGCAGTAGAGAAAAGGCCATTGTGTTTGTGATGAAGTATAGTGTTGGTGTTTGTAGCTGATGTAGTACATAGCCCGGGATGTTGACTGGTCTCATGGCTGCTGTTGTCAATCAGGTTGAGGTGACATGATCGGCCCTTCACAAACCCAACCTGGTTGGGGTCCAGTGTTTGCAGGTTGTCAGTGTCTTTGTTTTAATTTCCATGATAATACATTCCATGGACTTGCAAATCAGGCACATCATACTGCTGGGGCTGTAGTTCCCAGGATCCAAGGTGGAGCCCCCCTTGTGGACTGGGATAACTGTAGCTGTGTGCCACACAGTGGGCACAAAGCCTGAGGTGTGGCTATGATTAGACATGGCACATAGGTGAGGTGCCAGTTCAGTTTTTAGCTCATGTAGTACACAGCCCGGGATGTTGACTGGTCCCATGGCTGCTGTTGTCATAGCTCTGGAGAGTGTATTTTTTACCTATATGGCCATTATTACCGGAATCTGGCAAGCTTTCCGTGTTGAGATTGCCCCTTTGGGGGATGGGAGGGGGGTGCAGTTGGCACTAAATCGATTTGCCAGGATATTGGCAATATACCTGGGAGCAGTATATTTAATACCATCCTGTTGTAGTTCAGAGCAGATCTGAGCATTGCCATTTAGATTCCTCAGATAGCTATGGAACAGCTTGCAGTTGTCTTTGACATCTTTGACTATATTATGTTCATAACTAGCTTTGGAGGATGTTATGAGGGATCTCTGCTTCTTACTGTGGCTGGTAAGGGAGTATTTTGCATCCTGGAAATTCCCCCGTTTCTGCAACAGTTTCCTCCTTTTGTTGCACAGTATGTTTATGGCAGGGAGACACCACATTGGCTTCTTTTTTTTGGTGGGGAGTGTCTTGGTTCAATACTGGATGGCACAATTTATGCATGAGAGGATGTGCTCGTACAGTGTCTTCATGTAAGATTCAGCAGTCATCCTTTCAGTTCCTATCTGCATGGGTGTCATGACGCTAGTCACGCCTGACATGTGTAGCATGACGTTGGCTTTGGAGATGTGTTTTATGGAGGTTTCCTTACTGAGGTGTGGGGGAGGGATGTTGATGTTAAGGGTGATTAGCTCATAGGCAGACCTGACCACCAATGGGGTGACCATAGGTGTGGACCATTGATTTCCCATGTTGGTAATGACCAGGTCTAGGATATTTGAGCTCCTGGTGGGACTATGGGTTACTTGATCCAAGGCATTGGGAATTATGACTTCCAAGAACCATTGGGAACACATGTTGGTGCACAAGTAGTTTTCCCAGTTAATGGCAGGGTAGTGTAAGTCACCCAGCATTAAGGTGTTTGCTTGTATCATAATATTTCACAGTATGTTTCAAAAGCTGTAGTGAGAATCATGGGGCATGGTGGGTGATCTGTAGTAAGCTATACAATTTGGAATGCAGTCTAACCTACTGTTAGTTGCACCTGGAGTATTTCAGACACATAATGTTGGGCAAGTAGCCTGGTGGTGTGAATATCCTTGGTGAATATGGACACTCCATCACCTTTATTGTTTTGGTCCTGGTTTAGTTGCCAATTACTTACCAACTACTTACTTCAGACATTATAGGCTTTTCCCAGTTAGGATCCTATCCTAACGTTATCTTTAGGAGAGGCCCTAATATTAAGAACATCCTGGAAATGAAACCTAAGAGCCTTATAGCTAGAACTGGCATGTATAAATACAGTATGTGTAAATACTGCCGGTTTGTTAAAGCAGGCACCTATTTCATGATTAGAGATATCAAATATAACATCAAGGGGAGATTTAATTGTTGAAGTGGACATGTGGTTTATCTGGCCAAATGTTTGTTGTGTCCTGTATATTATGTAGGCAAAACGGACCGGAGGTTACAAGAGCGCCTATATGAACATCAATATGCTATCAAGAAAGAGAAAATGGATAATGCTTTGGCGAAGCACATCAAGGAGAACCCTGATCATGAATTTTATTTCATGGTCATAGATCAGTTATTTCCGGACAATAGGGGGGTCCTGAATCATTGATGTTGGAAGTTAAGGAATTGATGTGGCAGTTAAAATTAGAAGCCTACCATTTCCCAGGTTTAAATAGCATGATGTCTATTAACAGTGTATTAAAATTGAGAAGTTTGGATAGGTAGAACATGATGGGAATTTTGTATTGAGAAGATGATTATATATACATATATATAGTTTTTATCTATATATGTGTGTGTGTGTATATGTATATGTACACATGGACACATATTTACATATTTACATTTGTTCGGGTTAGATATAGATATAAGTTTTGAGTTTACTTTATGTAGTCGTGTATTAATTTGTTTTAGTAAGTTGAAGAGTTTATTTTTAAGTGGAATTAATAATTCACTTTAATAATTTAGCATTTTAACCAATAGCAATTTGAATGTTTGCCGCTTTAATGTTGCAATTTTTGGAAATGACCGGGGGATCTTATTGTATCCAACGGTGATTTTCCAAGCAACAAACAGCAGATAAAAAATTGGTATATGTTATATTAGAATACATTAGATTTTAACCAAATGTTTTACCTGCACTTTTACACTTGAATGAAAGAGGGCATGTTGATCACATGTCATTTTAAAGAATATTAAAGTACGCCACGTTAGTGGCGCGATATTTTAAATTTCTGAAGAAGTTGGTGAAAAATTGCCGACGAAAAGCTACATTGGTTTGTGGCTTAAATAAATTGATATCTTCTAGCTTTTTACAGCGATATTTTCCTTCATTTGGAGTATTTCTCAGCTTGAATCGAGGTGAATTGATCTGCAGGCTTCATTTCAGTAGTATAACTGTAGCTGTGTGCCACACAGTGGGCACAAAGCCTGAGGTGTGGCTATGATTAGACATGGCACATAGGTGAGGTGCCAGTTCAGTTTGTAGCTCATGTAGTACACAGCCCGGGATATTGACTGGTCCCATGGCTGCTGTTGTCATAGCTCTGGAGAGTGTATTTTTTACCTATATGGCCATTATTACTGGAATCTGGCAAGCTTTCCGTGTTGAGATTGCCCCTTTTGGGGGATGCAGCTGGCACTGAATCGATTTGCCAGGATATTGGCAATATACCTGGGAGCAGTATATTTAATACCATCCTGTTATAGTTCAGAGCAGATCTGAGCATTGCCATTTAGATTACTCACATAGCTATGGAACAGCTTGCAGTTGTCTTTGACATCTTTGGCTATATTATGTTCGTAACTAGCTTTGGAGGATGTTATGAGGGATCTCTGCTTCTTACTGTGGCTGGTAAGGGAGTATTTTGCATCCTGGAAATTCCCCCGTTTCTGCAACAGTTTCTTCCTTTTGTTGTACAGTATGTTTATGGCAGGGAGAAACCACATTGGCTTCCTTTTCTTGGTGGGGAGTGTCTTGGTTCAATATTGGATGGCACAATTCATGCATGAGAGCATGTGCTCGTACAGTGTCTTCATGTAAGATTCAGCAGTCATCCTTTCAGTTCCCATCTGCATGGGTGTCATGACGCTAATCACGCCTGACATGTGTAGCATGATGTTGGCTTTGGAGATGTGTTTTATGGAGGTTTCCTTACTGAGGTGTGGGGGAGGGATTTTGATGTTAAGGGTGATTAGCTCATGGGCTGACCTGACCACCAATGGGGTGACCGTTGATTTCCCATGTTGGTAATGACCAGGTCTAGGATATTTGAGCCCCTGGTTGGACTATGGGTTACTTGATCCAAGGCATTGGGAATTATGACTTCCAAGAACCATTGGGCACACATGTTGGTACAGAAGTAGTTTTCCCAGTTAATGGCAGGGTAGTGTAAGTCACCCAGTATTAAGGTGTTTGCTTGTATCATAATATTTCTCAGTATGTTTCAAAAGCTGTAGTGAGAATCATGGGGCATGGTGGGGGATCTGTAGCAAGCTATACAATTTGGAATGCAGTCTAACCTACTGTTAGTTGCACCGGGGGTATTTCAGACACATTCTGTTGGATAAGTTGCCTGGTGGTGTGAATATCCTTGGTGAATATGGACACTCCACCACCTTTATTGTTTTGGTCCTGGTTTAGTTGCCAACAGGTGTGGTGAGAGCTGTACCTGGTATTGCAGGGGTGCTCTCTGGAGACTTGGATCAGGTCTCTGTTACTGCACAGTTATAGATTTGCTCCATTTTAGGTGTGTGTAGTAACTGTGAATGGCCACAAAAAAATTGATCCCTGCACACACAACCAAACACCCACACAGTTTCACACTTGTTATGTCTGGGAATAGAACTCCTACCTAACTAGTATATCACACTACAGCATTACACATTTATAGCATGTGCCACAGAGTTTACTGGGCTATTATAGGTTCATAAGTTCATAGGTTCATACTAGGCTATCTGCCCTGAGGCAATTATAAGCCTAGCCCAATTCTGTATGGCTTACGCCACCCCTTGATTTGAGTATACTGTGCCCTTTAAGGTTTAGTTTACTGTGCCTCTGTCTAATAGTGACACGGGAGTAATCCCTGGGACAAACCTATGATCCCCCATCCACCTATCGAGATTCTTCTTGAAGAGATTCAGTGAGGTGCTCTGCCTCACATGAACAGGAATTCTATTCCAGAGTGAAGGGAGCCTCTGGGTTATGAACCTGTCCCTCCAGCAAGTTCTATTTATTTCTGTGCAGAGGTTCAAGTCCCTTGAGCATGTGGCTCTAAGGGATTTAGATTTACTGAGGTGGAGCATGTCCATTAATTCTGGATTTGACATAGCTTTGTATGTCAGGCATAGATCGCCTCAAAGTAGGCGGTATGCAACTGAGTAGAGCTGGAGTTTTTTTAACCGAGCAGCATATGGCATCTGTTTGAGACCCTTGATCCTCTTGGTGAGATACTTTTGGGGTCTTTCTAATTGCTGCAGGTGTCGGGTAAGGTACATCCCAAAAGGGGCATTGTATTCTATGATGGGCCTGATGAGGGATTAATAAAGGGGCACGATTACCTCTCTTGATCTAGATGTGAAACCCTTTGTGATGAGGTGGGCTATGTAGAAGGTCTTTCTAACCACTTTGGCAATGTGGTTTTCAAAGGAGAGATTGCTATCAACTTGGGTCCCCAGGTTCCTAATAACTTTCTCTGTACTTAATGGGTTTCCACCTATGTGGTAATTTGTGGGCACATTGTTTTTGCCAAAGGGTATGACTATACATTTTTTGGCATTTAGCTTTAGACCATGGTGCTGGCACCAGTTATCTGTCTCTGTGAGACCTTTTTGAAGGATGTTTGTGTCAGCTGGAGAGTTGATTATGGCGCCCAGTTTGCAGTCGTCTGCTAACTTGGTGAGCCATAGTCCTCCCACGTTTGCCTGTACCTCGGAAAAGTATATACCGAACAAGAGTGGTCCCAGGACAGAACCCTGTGGGATGCCACTTGTGACTGGTTTCGAGTCTGACATGGCTCCAGCAACTCTCACTCTGTGGGTTCTGTCTTTGAGCCAGTTTGCGACCCATCTTGTGACATAGGGGTTTATATTTAAGCTGGATAGCTTATCAATGATGCCCGAGTGGGGTACTGTGTCAAATGCCTTTGCAAGGTCCAGATAGGCTGTGTGGACTACCTTCCCTTCATCTATGGCTTTGGTGACTGTTTTGAAGAAGTCAACCAGGTTCAAAAGGCAGGATCTGCCCTTGACAAAGCCGAACTGGGTAGGATCTAGTGTCTGTTGGTCCCCAATGTCTTTGTTTATGAGCTCCATGATGATCCTCTCCATAGCCTTGCAGACTAAGCTAGTCAGGCTATGGGGCGATAGTTTCCAGGGTCCATAGAGGCTCCACCTTTGTGGAGTGGGACCACTGTTGCTGTACGCCATTCTGTGGGTGCATATCCTGTAGTGAGGCTGAGATTGTATAGCTGTTTTATTTGAGGGATTAGTTTCTCTTGGAGTTCATGTAGGACGCAACCTGGAACGCCATCTGGTCCCATGGAAGCAGTGTTTTTTGCTTTGGAGAGGGCAGCCTTCACCTGAGCATCAGAGATGTTTGGGAGGCAGCCCTCTGCTGGGATAGATACTTGCTCTTTTGGGGGGGTGGAGAAGTTTGCACTGAACCTGTCTGCCAGGATATTGGCGATGTCTGTGGGTTCAGTGTATTTTTTGTCATTTAGAATCAACTCAGAACAAGTCTGGGAGTTGCACCCCAGGTTTCTAACATAACTGAAAAAAGCCTTATGATTGTCTTTGGTGTCCTGTGCAATTTTTCTCTCGAAGCTGGCCTTGGAGGATTTTATGAGGGATCGTAATTTTTTGCTAGTACTGATCAGAGATGCCTTCCTATTAGGGATTTTGCTCTATCATGTAGTAGCTTCCTCCTTCTGTTGTACAGTTTATTTATGGCAGGGGTCCACCAGACTGGACGCCTGCCTTTGGATGATTGGGTCTTGGTTTTGTTTGGGATAGCATGATCCATGCATTCCTGGAGATGTCCGTAGAATGCGTTTATATAGGATTCTGCAGTTTGGGCCATAGTTTCCACTGGCCCTGGGGCCTTGAAGGATTCCACTTCAGTTTTGAGAAGTGAGAAGTTCGCTTTTGAGAAGTTTTTCACTGTGGTTTTCTGGGCTGGGGGTGGGGTCGGGATGTGGACATCCAGTGAGATTAATTTATGGTCTGATCTTACCAATGAGGGATATACTTCTGGTGTGGAGCATAGAGTCCCCATGTTGGTAATGATCAGGTCTAGTATGTTGTCCCTCTTGTGGGAGTGGTGACTAGTTGTTCCATAGCATTTGAGTTTATAATTTCCAGGAACCTTTGGACTAAGGTGCTGGGGCTTGAATAGTGCTCCCAGTCAATGTTTGGGTAGTTGAAGTCGCCCAATATAATGGTGTTTGGAGAGATCTTCATGTTCTCCAATGTTTTCAGGAAAGCCGAGTGGGATTCCTGACTTTGAGAGGGTGGTCTGTAGGATGCTATAAACTGAAAAGCAGTCTTGCCCACTGTTAGTTGCACATGGATGGTCTCCGATACTTCGTGCAATGCCACTAACCTGGAGGTGTGGATATCCTTGATAAATATGGAAACTCCCCCTCCTTTTGTGGTTCGGTCCGGGTTTTGGGGCCGAAAAGCATGATATGAGGTATAGCCTGGTAGTGCTGGGGTGCTCTCTGGAGCCTTGAACCAGGTTTCTGTCACTGCACAGATATCGATGTTCTCCATACTGAGGAGAGCTTTGAGTGCGTGCATCTTGAGGTTAAGACTTCTGGCGTTTAGCAGCATTACTCTTAGTTTCTTGTTCCTTGTACTGTCCATGGGGGTGGGTTTGACTTTTGAGCCTTGAGCCTTGCCTAAAAAAGGCACTATGGGGGGGGGGGCAAGAGCCTTTGCCAATATCCGAAAGCCCAGTGGTGACAGGTGCAAGCCGTCCCTAGCGAAGCATTGTGGCTTGTCGAGCATGTCATCCCAGGCTGACAGACATTGGATCCCCTTTGAATGACACCAAACTTTTAGCCAATTGTTAAAATCGATCATTTTGTCTTTGTACTGTGGCATCATTCTAGGTGAGGGTAAGATGCTGTCAAGGTCAGGGTCATACCAGCCCGGGCTACATGATCAGAGAGCTCCTCTATGTCTCTTTTCATGTAGTCCAGGGAGGTACATCTCAGGTCATTCACACCAGCATGTACAATGACTGAGTCATATTTGTATTTGCTTTGGAGTGACCTGAGTGCTTGCGTTATGTGGCGGATCCTAGCACCTGACAGGCAGCTCACCGTGACCTTCTCTTTATTCAGCCTGGTGAGTGGGACGTCAGTGTGTCTGACAATAGAGTCACCTATTACAAGAGTATCAGGTGTGTTATTCAGCCTTAAGGGCTGTGGCTGCTTGGCACACTAACTTTGTGGGCTATGTGTTGTGCGTGTTTTGTTTTGAGGTAGCGTTTGCTTGGATGTCTGCTTTGGAGGTCTCTGTTGCTTAGGTAGATTTTTATTTAGAGCCTCCGAGTATGTTTTTGTGTATTTATGTGTTTGGTTCGCTGATGTGGTGGGACTATGTGATACTGGAATTGTGTTGTGTGAGGTTACCTTCTCCTCCTGACTGGTTACACCAGTTTTGAGATGAGAGAGCTCAGCCTCCAGTTTGGTTAAATAGTTGCATCTCTCACATATATTTGAATCTGTTTGGAGGAGGAGAGGGTTGTCCGTGTACATGAGACAGTTGTAACATTGCCTCAAAATTCCCAGATTCACCAGCTGGACTGGAGAGGAAACCATTGACTGACCTTTGAACATGCTAGAGTAATATAGGGAAACTGAATTTAAGACAGACCAATAGGGGACAGGGTAATCGTAGAGAGTATAAGAGTAAGTAGTGCTTATGGTTTAATAGTGCTAACTTGTAGGATTACTTAATTGGACCAGTGAAGGACCTTTGAATGAGAATATGGTGTTTAAATTGAGAGATAGAGCAGTTCTAAGGGAAAAAGAAGAGCAGACTTTGTGGAGCCAGGAATAGTTTAAACCCAATTAGGCGGCGCTGCCCGCTGTTGCGCTATGCACAAGAACACGCAAAACCGCACAAAAGAGGGTTTTAAGAGAGGAAGATGAAGGAGTTTTGGAATTGACCCAAAATGGCCAATAAAACTACAGTTTCAAGTCAGTAACCACTCCCACAGGGGCAGGCAGGCTGCTCAATGTTTTTCACTGCCACTGATCAACAGAGAGACTTCCCTTTAGCCCAAGCAAAAAATGGCCTCACAGAAACTTACAAACAGTTCAAGAACAGCAAGCCTGTAACTGAACTTTTTTAAATCTCAGAAAAGTGGGAAAAAAGCAAGATTTTTTTTTGTTTTTGTTTTTTCAGAGATAGCAGAGGTTCACAAGTATTAACAAGTTATAACAGTGCAGTAAATGACCCCACACAAGAGTGCTAGGCCAAAGACAGATAAAATGCAAGTTTTGAGAAAAAAACGATTTTAAAAATAAGTGCAAACAGGAAATTCAGTAAACAGCTTTAGGTTGTGCTCTAAATACAGTTACTAATGCAGAAATCAAGTTTAACAAGCCAGAAAATGCTCAAAATAGGCAGCTATGCAGAAAAACTTAGCAAATAAACAAAGGAAAAATACTTAAAATCTCAAAAGTGGCTCCTTTCTTCTCTCAGCGTTTTCTCCTCTTGGTGGGTGCTTCACCAACAGCCAACAAGCCTGAAAAGAAGCCAAAACCATGAGGCAACCAGGTTTTAAGAGAGGAAGGTGTATTTCAAAGTGAATGACATCAGCAGCCCTGCCAAAGTAGGGCATTTGAAATTGTAGTGAGTATGAATGGCCTAAAATACACAGACAAACACACACAGAGTTTCACAGTTGCCTTGTCCAAGATTAGAATTCTTACCTAACTAGTACATCGTACTACAGCATTACACAGTTATAAGATGCATCACAGAGATTACTGAGCTACTACTTCCCCAAAGGTGTATTTCAAGGTGAAGACAGACCAGCAGATTTGCCATAGTAGGGCAATGGGGAATGCAGTGTGTGTGTGTATAGGCCATAACCCATTAATCTAGAGGCAGACACACAACACTCAGGCACACACAGGTTTATATTCCACAGGTACATGTATATAACTGCTAGGTGACTATTGAATTTTACAGTCATGTTACATAGTTAGCATAAGCACCACAGACATTACAGTGCTGAGGGATACCACAGGTAAATGTCTACAGTGATTGACATTTGCACTCCATGTGGTTTTAACCTATCGGATGTGTGCTGGGTGGGACAGGCCTCATAATGGGAGGCTCTTTGTCATTGTCTGTCACTCTCTCTCACACATCTATGTATGCATAAATTTGGTCTATTATAGTGTGTTGTCCTTGGCTATATGTGTGTATTCCTATCCAATGTGTGCGCAAAGCATGTCCCCATTCCACCTTAAAGCAAGAACAATCTGTAAGAAGCACTCTATCTTTCACTGTATTTCAAGTAACATGAATCTGTAATACCAGTAGTCTATTTTTAACTTCCAATGAATGCTGTATTTTTCCTACTTTAACAGTCTAAAATTCTATAAAGTCCTATGCCTATTTTCCTTCTATTATTGCACTAGCAAATAAATTGGCACTCAAAAATGTCCTCCCAAACTACTAATAATTTTCGTCTGTCTTCTGAATTCTTGCTGTTCCTCTATCCTGACTCTCTAAATCTTACCTCTCTCATCCATTTTTCTTTACATATACTGCTATCCAATATAAAAACAAGTTATCCAAAAAACTTTCTGTAATAAAGAAACCCAGAGTCTACAACCTAAAAGAAACCACAGTGACGCAAAGGTGGTTTTCACAGTAGCATACAGTTCAAATACCAAATAGTTGGTATACTTGTGACTTCCAGACCCAATATTCAATTCATATTGTTTATTTGATCTAAAGTAATATGCCTACTGTACCTGTTCTGAGACCTCCAGTACATTACCATAATATTTAACTCAGACCCCCCACCCCACTTCATTCTGGCATTCAGAGGCCAGCAACTCCCCCCCTCTAAAAAAAATAACTAAATTATTCTCCCTCTAACATCTAACTAGCACTCAATCCAGTACCTGTAACTACACTATATCCTGAAACCTTCCTAAGTGTATTAAATGCAAGTTCCTTTGTGAAACTACTAAGGTGATTAACTTGCACAGAATCCCCTGAAGTGCATAACATAGAATAAAATTTAGAAAATTTCCCTCTTCAAAAGTATTCATAACAAACATATACTGCAGTTTTATTTAAGTAGAATCTCCTTAAAGTATCCACTAATAATTATCCTGTTCCAAGAAATTGAAAAGTTAAGAAATATAGTGACTTACTGATAGTTTTTTATTTCTCCTGTGCTTTTGCAACCTTGTCATTTCTCTCACACCTCAGACAACCTTAGCATCATTCAAGACTTTAGTCAAACTCATGTTTCTTGTGGTGCAAATGGATACTGTATCAAAGTATTAAGGGTCAGGAATCAGCATTATCTTCTCTTTTCATTAGAACTGTTGAGAAGCTGGAGGTTATTTGCAGACTGCACTCGAGCTAGAATGGAAAACAGTAGAAAAGCCATGTCAGATGGACGCATTTATTCCACTGAGTGAAAAGCAAAGCAATACACATGGCATGTCATACCTAAGACTTCTATATTATTTTGTAAACTGTGTGACACATTCACATGCAAGAAAATCATTTGGAAATACTAATCATCCACAGGGTTAGTCTCAGGGATGTGGCATGGGCATTTATTAGGAGGGGTATGTTAATTAGGAAGTTTCTAAAGGTTATATGGAGGGGGTGTTAGTTTGGAACTAGTTACTGTATGCCTTTGTCTACCAGGGTGAATTTCTGATTTCCTTCACATTGGTCAAGGTCATGCTTAAAAAGGGTTATAGATGGACTGTGCTTCACATGGGTGGGGAGCCTGTTCCAGAGTATGAGGATCCTCTGAGACACATAACTGTCTTGCCAATATGTCCTATTTATTTTGCAAACAAAATTTAAATCTTATGTTTGAGCTGAATTTGTCGTCAGCTAATGGATCTGCTATCTCATTCTGCTCAGTGAAAGTGGCACCATTGACCACCAGTTCTTCACACTGCTGTGTGCTGCCTTTGAGGTACAGACATAGCTGTAGAAGGCCCAATTGTTATCATTAGCCTGTGACGCTATCTTTCATAGTTTCAAAGACTGGTACTAGTCTATCGGCCCTAGGGCCTATACTAGCCTAGCCATAACAATTCCCTGGCTATTTCTTCCCACACTATTTACTTCCCTGGACCCCTGTCTAGCAGGGTGACTGACGTGATCCCCGGGTGAATTTCCTTTCTCCCATCCAATCATCAAGGTTCCTTTCTGCTTGATATGTATGAGCAGTCTATTCCAGAGTCTGGGGAGCCTCTGGGTCAGGAACCTATCCCTCCAGCATGTTTTGTTTATTGTTAATGTGATTGTTTAATGTTATTGTGATGACAAGATTTAGATCCCTGGAGCATGTGGCTCTGAGGGATTGGGATTTCTTTAAGTGCAGCATGTCCAACAGATCTGGGTTTGACATGGCCTTGTATGTTAAGCAGAGATCGCCTCGGAGTAGACGATATGCGACAGAGTATAGCTGGAATTTTTTAAGGCGGTCAGCATAGGGCATCAGCTTTAGGCCTGTGATTTTTTTAGTGAGGTATTTCCGCGGCCTTTCCAGTTGTTGCAGATGTCTTGAGAGGTACATACCAAATGGGGCGTTGTATTCTATAATGGGTCTAATGAGGGATGAGTACAGTGGGACAATGACCTCCTTTTTTCTGGATGAAAAGCCCTTAGTGATGAGGTGTGCCACATAGAAGGATTTCCTGACTGTTGTGGCGATGTGGTTATTGAAGGTAAGACCACTGTCCACCTGTGTCTCTCATAACTGGCCTTGTTGGACTTAATTAGTCCTCTTAATTTCCTCTTACTTTAATTAGAGAACTCTTTTCATTATGGGAGTTGCTCTTCCTTATTTTAGCCATGACTTTTTTTCCATTCCTTATATACCCTTTTAGGGTTAAGAGTCAACCACTGTGGTTTGTTGTTAGAGTTTGTTTTGGACTTACTTTTAGTAGGTATAGCAGCCTGTATACAGCCTTTTGCATGATTGTACAGGGTCTCTAGTGAACAATTCCGCATAGCTTACTTAAAACTTAGGGTTAGGAGGAGCATTGAATTTTGACAAACTGTTGCTTGATAAGATGTAGTTTGCTTTGGAATAGTTCTAAACTATTGCAGGGTTTGCTGTGGTTACCAAAATTGATTTTTATTTCAAAGGAGACAGCTTTGTAGTCTGACCTTACCAGTGAGGACATGAGATGGGGGTAGGGGTGAATTGCTCTTCTATACTGTCGAATACGTGGTCCAGTATTTCTGAATGTCTGGTGGGTGTGTGCACTATCTGGTCAAGGGTATTTCTGTTAATAAAGTCCAGGAATCATTGAGCCTGTGAGTCTCAGGCAGTGTATGTTTCACAGTCTATACAAGGGTAGTTAAAGTTTACCATGAATTGAGTATTTGATTTAATAGTGAGTGTTTCCAGTAGGTCTAGGTATGAACTATGGGATTCTTGGGACATAGAGGGTAACCTAAAGTTTGCTAGGATATTCTATGGGAATTTGTTTATGGTGATTTGCATTTGGATAAACTCCATAGCATCATGCTGTTTGACCAACCTAGAGGTATACTTATTGCTAACGTAGATTGAGACTCCTTTGTCCCTGTCTATGCAGCTGATCGTCTAAATGTGTGCAAGTCACTGCTGGAGTATTTTCTGCTGATTTAAACCATGTCTTCATAATGGCAAATTTGTCTAAATTCACCAGAGTGAGTAGAGCTTATAGGGTGTGGAGTTTTTAGCTTGGGCTCCTAGCATTGAGCAGTAACACCTTTAGGATTATTTGGGTTTATTCATTAGGTCAGTAAGTTTGTAAATTTGACATTGCTTAGAAAGGCTCTGGAGGAGGAGGGGTAAAGTTTTAGCAATATTCAGTAGCTTGGAGGGGACAGGTGCAAACCATCCTTTGTAAAGCAGCATAGTTTGTTAACCATGACCTCCCATGCTGGCAAATATTGAAACCCCTGGATCTACACTAGAGACTAAGCCAATTATTGAAGTCAATCATCTTTTGTTTGTACTGTGGCATCATTCTTGGTGAAGGTCAAATGCTGCTCAATGCAAGGCACATACCTGCTTGAGACACATATTCAGAGAGAGATCAATAACGTTTGTCTTCATATAGTCTAGGGAGTTACATATTAGGTCATTAGCACCCATGTAGATTATGATAAAATCATGCTGGTACTTGTGGAGTAGTGACTTGAGTGCAACTTGGCTGATCCTGGCTCTAGATAAGCAACTAATGGTTATCTTCTGCTAGTTCATTCTGGTGAGGGGACATCTGATTGCTGTACAATGGAGTCCTCTATGACAAAAAGTCTACTCCCTAGAAGATATCTTCACCCGAGAGAATGTTGACATCTGTGCGGTCACTGAGACATGATTTAAAGCCACCAAGAGCACACCAATAGTGCAAGGTTATTATGTCTTCCACACCTTTAGACCAGCTACTACACAGACAGGGACTAACAGTGGAGGTGTCTCGATTTACATCAAGCATAAATACACCTCAAGGTTCTGGAGCTGCTCCATGTTCAAATCACCATAGGCAAAATCCAATACCACTTTGTTGCAAGTTCTAGGTCTTTCTCTATGACCCTGGAACCACATACCATGTATTTAAACTTATTGGAAACACTCACCATCCAACCTAATACCTTATCCATGGATGACTTTAATTAACCCGCTATTAACTGGGAATCCTATATGACACCAGATGTACAGGCTCAGAGATTCATGGATTTTGTAAACACAAACTTCCTGGACCAGATTGTCAATACACCAACCAGGGGTGCAACCATACTGGATCTGGTCCTCACTAATATGGGAGAGTGCTGCACACCCCCTAGTGTAATGTCTTTCATTGTAAGGTCAGACCACAAAATGGTCTTCTTTGAAGTAAAAATAAAACCTGGACACCCCCCCCCCCCAGCAAATCCTGGAATATTCAGGCGCTACTCTAAGGCTAACTTCCTGCTATTAAGTGATAACCTGGCAAAATTTCAAACTCCCATAAACCCTGATAACACTGCTGCCTATGCAGAACTGTTCACAGAAACTCTGTACAAGCATGTTAATAGCTACACAGAGGCAGTTGTACCCTCCAGGAAGAAGTACAGATCTACCTCAAAAAACAAGCCACCCTGGTGAAATCACAAAATCAATAGTCTGTATAACAGAAGGAAAAAATCATGTCAGAAATTAGGAGGTGCAGCACCCATCAGGATAAAAGCATTCTCATCAAACTAAACAAACAATTCAGAACACAAATAAAGTCTACCAAAGCCACATTTGAGGTAAATTTGTCCTCTCAGGCCAAGGATGACCACAAGGCACTCTTTAGCTATGTCTGCAACCTTAAAGGCAATACACGACTGTGTGCAGACCTCATTGTAAATGGAGCCACCTATACTAAGTTAGAAGCTATAGCAAACCTACTGGCCAATAAATTCAGTTCCAACTTTAACCCTCTGTCCCCCTCAACCATCCCTCAGGAAATACCATCAAATATAACTTCCCCTGCTGTCACTAGGGAACAGGTCCTTAATGCTCTCTCTAAGGCCATGAACACTGCATCAATGTGCCCAGACAGTATCCCAGAATGTCTTCTAAATAGCATGAAACATGTCTTATCAGGAACTCTGGAATTGCTACTTAACTGCAGCCTCCAAACAGGCTTTATGCCTTATGAATGGAGAACAGCAACAGTCATTCCTCCGCAAAAAGGTGGGCCATCTACAGACCCTGGAAACTACATGCCCATATGTTTCATTAGTCTTGTATGTAAAGCCATGGAAAGAATTATCATGGAAATGATCAATAGTGATATAGTAAACCTCCAGACACTGGACCTAACCCAGTTTGTTTTTGTCAAGGGCAGGTCATGCCTACTCAACCTGTTGGACTTCTTTGAGAAGGTCATCAAAGCAATGGATGAGGAAAAAATGGTTAACACTGCCTACTTTGACCTGGCCAAGGCATTTGACACAATACCCCACTCTGGCATTGTTGACAAACTCAAGAGATTAGGTACAAACTCATATGTCACCCAGTGGATAGCCAACTGGCTCACAGACAGGACCCAGGACATTAGAAATGGGTACTCCTCCTCCTCTACAAAGAGGCCAGTCACAAGTGGAGTTACTCGGGGATCATTCCTTGGACTGCTCCTTTTTGGCATTTGCTTCTCTGAAGTCAAGGCCAATGTCAATAGTCTCTGGCTGACTAAATTTGCAGATGATTGCAAATTAGGAACTGTCATTGAATCCCACACTGATACAAACGTTTTCCAGGAAGGGCTGACACAGATAAACAACTGCTGTCAGAGCCATGGGCTAAAACTAAATATAATAATATCCTTTGGGAAGTCGTCCACCCCTGGTGGCTATCAAATTGAGAACACACCCCTTAGAGTTGACCCAGTAGTCAGGGACCTAGGGACACACATAGACAGTAATCTTGCCTTTGACCATCACATGTCTACAGCAGTGAGGAAATCATTCTATGTTGCACAACTTATAAACTAAGGTATGGCATATAAGTCCAAGGAAGTCATTGTTCCACTGTGTTTGGCATTCATCAGACCTATCACTGAGTACAATGCCCCCTGTGGTATGTACCTAATTAGGCATATTCAACAATTGGAACATTCACAGAGGTTCCTCACTAAAAGAATACAGGGTGTAAGTAAAATGTGTTATGCAGACCACCTGTAGGCCCTATCCCTGTATTCTGTTTCTTACAGGCTTTTGAGGGGAGATCTGTATCTGGCATACAGGGCATTGTCAGACTCCACTCTGACAGACCTCCTGCATATCCACAAAACAAACAGCACCAGAATTACCTGTTCTAAAGACTTAAACCTTGCCTGTGATATAAATAGGACCTGCTGGAGAGACAGGAATGTATCCCAGAGACTATCCCATCTCTGGAACAAGCTCCACATCCATAGCAGAGGTCCTCCCTATCCCAATTCAAGTGTAACTTGGACAATTGGATGGGGAACAGAAAAATCATCCCTGGCTTGGCACCTCTGTCTCTAATGGACACAGGCAACCTGTAAATGGTTAATCTCCCAGGCCTCTGCTTCTAAATGTTTCATCTCCTAAGTCCTTGCTTACACTTATGAAGGGTTTCAGAACTTGTTAGAGATTTGGAATGCATGGCTAGGCTTAAAAGGTCCTTGCGGTCATTAGCCTTGTAAACACATATGAACCTATGAACATAAGCATCCTGGGTAATGTGTTTGCTTGCCTTATGGGATTTGCTCTTGGGGCTCTACTGGGTGTAGACATATGTGTGGTATTTGGTGCTGCTTTTGGTGAGTGCTTTAGAGATTGCTAAGCATAGGTATTGCCATATATAGGCTTAAGAGGTCTTTCAGGTTTGGGATGATTGTTTTTGAGTACCGTAGCATAAATTTGTTTATGTATGCGGTGGGCAGTACATGTGGTGGATATAATGTGGGTGTTCTTGACAACCTTATTTGTATGCAAGATTTTTGCCTCCAGTGAAAATGGATGTGCGCATCTCTTGCATAACTGTGTTTCTTTCCATAAGGACTAAATAGTTGTCTATGAACATAAGACAATTGCTACATTGCCTCAGGATGCCCATATCTACCAAACTGGCTATAGAGACATTTGGAAATTGTATATCCATGTAGTCCAGATCTGTATTTGGGTGGGCTACTGTGTCCTTGGGTGGTTTCTGGGGTTTGGCACTACACTAGGTTAGAATGTGTTAAGATCTGACAGTAGTGCTGTTTAATGTGCAAACTAGCTACTCTGGGCTTGTCTTCATGCAATGGCTTTGTTTTAGCCATACTAAGTTACAGCTTTCAGTGCTAAGGGAAGTTTTATAGATACAATTTACTCAAGGGCAATACTGCTTTACTGGTTGGTCACTTAGTATTATGGAGATATGGAAAACAATGAGTGGGAAAACTGCTTAAAGAATTACATAAGTGACAATAACAATGAAAAGGGGGAGGGGAGGACTTCGAAAGTCAAATAACTGTAAAAGGCAGATTCCAAAAACACATATTTTTAAAACAACAACAAGAAAATGGTGAGAAGGTGGGAGACTTGGGGGAAAATTTCAAGCTGCAAGACTTCCTAGAGAAGGATCCAATCAAATTAAGCAAATATTGAAGTTCTAGTCCTTTTTTTATTTATTTATTTGACATTTGTTTACTGAGAAAGTCCAGATGGGATAACATCCCATTTTCAGCAGAGGCCCAGGGAGAAAAACTCTACATTGACATAACATGGTTACAATTAAATAAAGTTATTACATAGCTTAATGCAGAAGAATGACATACAAGCTAAGTAAAAATACAGCTTCAGTTCATACAATGTGAACCTATACATACAATCTACAAATATATAGCCAGCTATAACAAGTTGAAAAAGAACGTTGTAAATAGATAAAGTATTCACAAGTTACAGTTCAATGGCTCAATGCCCTATGGTTAGAATTTCAGAAACTTTAGCTTAAAGTTTTATTGGGGCTGGGTCAGACAGAAATAGCAGTGGAAAAGCAGTTGCAAAGAAACAAAAAGGCACTGGAACAGAACTTTAAGCAGGTAAACAATAAACAAAAGACTCTAGCAGCAAAACTGGGATATAAACATCTGTAAAACTACTGAAGCACAACTCAAGGAGCAGAATTCAGAATACTGTCGCTACTGCAAACCCACAGCAAACTAAGGCACCAGACTATACAAAAAATTACCAGTAATGCTGTTTATGAAAAAAAATGCTGTAATAAATGACTAAATGAGGCTCATATCTGGCAGTAGTTCACAGTTCTGTCATAACTATGATGAAACTAGAAGATTATGACTCCAGACAGGGTCAAAATACAAACAGATAGTTTTTATAAGTAATTCTTATGAAAACAGACGTGCAGTATAATGTATAAACAATGCTAAAATGTTGTAATAATACACAATCTAAACACAACTGCAAGTACAAGACTAAGATCCCAGAACAAACTAAAAAAATGCAAACAGATAACATTTATCTAAAACATGGGGGAAAAAAGCAGAAAAATGCAAAAAAAGTAAGACCACACAGGTCATGTAAGTGCAACTTAAAATATTTTGGCAGAACTTAGCTAAAAGCTTTTTTTCTTCCCTTTTGATGAAAAGTTTGTTTCTCACAATAGCTCTTTTCCACACCTCTCCAAGTCTTGAGTCTACCCTGTACAACTGACTCATAAGTATGGATGTGTCAGGCTGGGCGAACCAAGCAGACTTCCTCTACTGTCAGAATCTCTGTTTCTATATTCCACTGATCATGCATTCTGATTCTATCCTGCTTGCTTTCTGATACTTGTACCAACAATATTTATGAGGACTACATTCAAGCTTTGTTCCAAGAATCTGGAAAATCCTTACATAAGTTAAAATTTCTGTGTTGTTGTTCAAATCAAAATTAAGGATAGTATGTAACCATCTGCTGTTGCTTGAACTTTTATACAATACTCTTAAATGATATATTAATGCATACAAGTACAATAACTCACTTTTTACCATGCAGCATTAATATACAGCTTGAAGCAACTGTATGCAAGAGCATGTTAGTTAAGGCATTTTGTCAACACAAACTATGAAAGACTACATTTGTATAGCCCCCAAACAGAAATAGTAAAATATCAGCAATACATGACAGTGACAATTGAGAACATATATACATGGATGCAGTGCTTATGTATTTCTCATATTTGTTTGATAATGCACAATAAAATCAGTATTAGTGTTGTTTCAAATAATGCTTCTTTCAGTAGCTGCTTGATTAGTTCTTTCTGTACATTTGTCTGACTGTCAGATTGCCTGAGTGTTAATGCCTAACAGTCCACAAATCTAATTATTTCCTTGCCCTCTCTCTATTACTAAGCAGAAAGAGTTAATTCCATATATTACAGTAGACTTATTCAGCCTTTTTATTTCTTTTTGTGTTCAATCTTTTAACCTTTCCAAAGTTTATTCAGGTTAAAAATTAATTGAAATACCAGTACGGAGAATGCTTACAGTGACCCCTTAGGAAGCTCGTCCTGTCATCTTTTGTTAAATGTTACAAGACCAAAGGCCCAGGGCAAAGACAGAGCTTGTTCTTTCTGAAAAGCTTTGAGACAAGTGTACTGGCACTCTGCCTGAAGCTGTATTTCCATTCCCGCTCTCTCATACATGCATTATCCTCATCTTTTTTCTTGGGTCGGATTTTTGCTCTTTTCTCTGTCTTTTACAAAAACATCTTTAGTATTATAGTTACTGCAAGTAACGCTTACATTTCGACAAGCACACTTTTTACAGAGCCATACCATGTTGTCATCTACACTTCACTTTACAGGATTTTTATTACATTACTTGCTTACATTTAGTCTGAGGACTTGGTATATCCATTATTTTTATACCTTGGCCTTTCCTAATAATTTTCAAAAAATGTTGAAATGACTAATAATATTTCAAGTAAATGAAGTTGTCACCTTACTGCATTATATTTTCTTAAAATTACTAAAGTGAGAGTCTTAAGTGAAGAAAAACATTTGACGCAGATTTCCTCGGTTTAAATACTGACCTCTTTAAAGATAACTAAAGACAATAAGCAAGCCTACTGGAGGACATGCAGCGCAGCACCTTAAGGAGTGAGCTTCTCCATTTCTTGAGACACAGATTGTGTGATGCTGTGTCTAGAATGATGTGAGGTCACTAGGACAGAGACATGTTTCAAACATAGTATACCTTGGTACCAGAAAATATAATGACCCTCTAACAACCCCTGAAAGATCCTAACCAGCAGAAAATGAAGACCAGCACCTGATGTCATCATTTAGGAAGTAATGAATCAGCATTAAGAGACTTTGCAAACGTATATACAAAGGGAACCAAAACAGATCTGTACGTTATGGGTCGCTCTCTCAATTAGTCTACATATTTGCAAACTTTACTTCAGAGCCCATAACTTGCTTTATAGACCTATATCAAATAAAGATCCAAAAGTCAGCAATCACACTTATTCACAAATCTATCAATAAAATGGCTAAAAAGAATTATTTATTTTTACTGCTTTGCTGTTTGGCAACTATTGTGAAAAAATAGTCTATCTATCTATCTGGACAGGTATAGTCTCATCACAGATCCCAGTATTGACTTCACCCCTTCTATCCAGTAGACATGATTTTAATAAGAATTACAGATCACATTCTCAGAAAAAAATGGATGATGGAGAAGCAATAAGAGATCTGTTCCTTGACCTGTCAAAGTTCCTCGATGTGCTGTGTCATCCTATCATTCCATATTGATCCAGAGGCTAAAGGACTCATTATCTAATCTAAGGATTCGATCATTTAATAACTTCTTAGAAAAGTGAACAGGGGATTACTCAGGCAGACTCCAGACATCTCTTCTCCTTCAAAGATAACCACTGGGTTGTCACAAGAATACGTCCCTGGGTTATTTCCTTTTCTTTATATTTATGAACCTAGTATGTCCAGTACAAATGCAAATTACTCTATAGCTTGGCCTGCTAAATTATGAAGCTGACTTTCGCAATACCACCAGATGCTTAACACAACCCACAAAAAAATTGTACTTGGGTACAGCATATGCAGTACATAACTGGTAACAACACTAAAGATGGGTTACAACTATAAATATTTGAAATTTCTACAAGAAAAAATCTTGACTATTTTTCTCATTTTCTACATCAAGTGCTATTCAAGACCAATTAAAGCAGGTCACCCAAGGATGGTCTATTTCTCTTTATGAAGAAATTAGTGGAAAACTCCTTATTGCTACCAACACTGATTCAGGCATTATTGTGCTTTTTTCACTCTGGCAGCAGGATTTGAAAAAAATGACTAACATACGCTTGGCAGGCTATCTATAGTAGTAACACATATAAACATCCATTCATTTTCAGTTACCTGATTTATGTTATTGAGGGTCAGGAGACAGCTTGTGCCAATCCCAAGAAACAGTGGACTTAAGGCAGCGAACAATTCCTTGATGGGAGAACAGTCCACCACAGAGCACAAGTTTGCCAATGCATGCAGGACACAAACACACAAAAGCATGCACAGTCTCATACACACACACACACACACACACACACACACACACACACACACACACATACACACACACACACACACACATACAAGTATATTCACTGTTTGTGTATCAATGTTTTCAGCATTTAAATACTTAAAAATCAAAATTTAAATCCTGTTTTCCCTAAAAACAACACTAAACCAGCCATTATATGTTGTATTCACATACAAACCTTAAGTCTTCTTTCATGTTATGAAGAAGTAATGGAGAAGGTAATATTGGATGAGTTATTGTCAGAACTGGAAAGGTTGAGACTTGAAACCATATATAAGCCTGCATATAGGTCTATCACCACCCATAACATGATGTTCTATAACAATATAATAACAGCTATGAATGAAAAATTGTGCTGTGATGTAATTTATATAGATTTAACTTAAGCATTTGACAGGGTCACACAACACACTGATCAATAAATTAGAACAACTAGGTACTGATGTGTGCTTTATAAGATGGATATCTGCAATGGCTTACAAATGGGACATAGGTTCATAGGTTCATAGGTGTGTACTAGGCTAATGGCCCTGGAGCCTTTACAAGTCTAGCCCATAGAATTACCCTGGCATTGTGCTACCCAACCTTAGTTCCTAGTGCCTCTGTCGAGTAGAGCCACTGGGTGATCCCCGGGGTGAATTTTCTATTTCCCATCCACTCATCAAGATTTCTCTTGAAGAGGGCCAGTGAGGTGGTCTGCTTGACATATATGGAAAGTCTATTCCATAGCATGGGCAGTCTCTGGGTTATGAACCTGTCCCTCCAGCATGTTCTGTTGATTGTGGTAATGCGGTTGAGGTCTCTGGAGCATGTGGTATGGAGGGATAGAGATTTCTTTAGATGTAGCATTTCTAACAGAGCTGGGTCAGACATGGCTTTGTAAGTCAAGCAGAGATCGCCTCCAACTAGGCGATATGAGACAGAGAATAGTTGGAGTTTTTTGAGTCTGTCCATATAGGACAAGTGTTTAAGGCCTAGGATCCTCTTTGTGAGGTACTTTTGCAGCCTCTCCAGTTGTTGCAGGTGACTAGTGAGGTACATGCCAAATGGGGCATTGTACTCGATGATTGGCCTAACATGGCAAGTATCATACAACAACTGGGCAGGTGAAATTTTTGGTTATAGTCAGAGTGCCCCACATGGCTTTATCCTAGCCCCATACTTGTTTAGATTATATCTTTCAGAGCTATATTTTTCATCTGAGGTGTTCTACAGTCTATATGCAGATGACTTGATATTGGATAAACTGATTCCATGTGTAACAGGTAGGGCATGTCTGCAAAAGAACTTAACTAAATTACCATTTAGGTACAGAAGAATAATATACTGATAAATACATCAGAAACTAAGCATATGAGGTTTGTGAGACATACATTTAAAGACACATACTTAATACGGCATTCAGTGGTTGAACCGGCAGATTCTTTTAAGGTCCTGGGTATCTGGGTAGATCCAGCTTTCAGTTTTTCCTAATCATATCAATTAATTGGTTAATGATAGTTATAGAATTATACATTGCATGAAAAGATTAATATAGTTTAGAAATGATGAAGTCATTATTTGTTAATTGCATTGGACACACATGTGAGTATGGAATAACTATATGGAAACCTTATAAGAAAACAATCATGAGTAAAGTGGAAAGAGTACAGTGGAAATACACTGAGGGCATCCATGAATGTGAAAATTTAAGTTATGAATGACTAAAACATCTGAACTTGTACAGTCTCATATAGATATTTAAAAGGAGATCTTATTCAGGTATTTAGGACATTTAGACACAACTAACTCTGGGAATGTTTGAGGTTATCAAAAAGTAGCAGAGAATCATCAGACAACCTGTGTAGAAGATTCTGTAGGAATGAAAAGTGTACTAATTGGTTTTCTGAGAGAGTAGCTGATGCATGGAATAGAATACCAAACTACAAAGCAATCACTAGTTTTGATATTTTTAAGAACAGCCTGGAAATGTACTATGGCCATGAACAACTGTTTTGGTATATTGGCAGGCTAGAGGGGCATTAATGCCCATGCTTGAGATATATGTATGTATGTATGTATGTATGTACATATACAGTATTATTTAAATGAATGATTGCATTTGTTAAGCTATGGAAATGGTTGAACATTCCTTGCCTTTGAAAAGCGATGAAATTAAATAGGCAATACAGTGCTGATAAAATCTATTAACTGCTTTTAAAAGTGGGGAGCAGGGTGCAGAAGTAAAGTTTTTTTTATATAGAATGAAGTTTGTAAGGGCTAAAGGAAAAGCACCTTATGAGAATTTTGAAGCTCTAAATGCAAATCCTGTAACTCTGAAAAATTAAGTGTAATCCTCAAAATATAACAGCAAAACGCAAAACTGTCTGTTACACCTAAAAAACAATTTTGTATACGGCAAGTCCTCAATAGCTCCCATTGTGGGGGCTTCAACCCCTAACTGCCTTCAGATGGCTGTACCTCAGAGAAGAGGAAGTTACCTACTTCCCTGTAATTGCAGTTTAATTCTTGTTGTTCCAAGGCTCATACTTGTGGTCCTCTAACATATAATGGGAAAACTGAAAGTAAGGGACAAGACACTGACATCATATTTTCCCGACAGTCATATGTACTTCAAGGAAGTCAGTTCACTTGTAAGAGGATAAATGGTCATGCATTGACTAGAACATAGCCAATGTAGGTCACTCAGCTATACATGGGCCCAATAATGTATATGTAGCACGCTTATGATGATGTGTATCCAAAGTCAGAATGATGCACCACTACAAGGACAGCTGATAGCCCAGATAAGGGCTACAAAGCAAGGTCTTTACTGTGTTTATACTATAAATGTGAAAGAATTGGGTATATAAAACATGGCCAAAAGGGGAAAGGCACTCAGTGGAACACACAGAAGGAAAAAGGGAAAGGAAGACTGGTATGAAGATGAAGGAGGAATTTTTTTTGGAGGCCATGCATCCATTTTAATATATTTTCAAAAAAGTATACAGAAGGTAACATGAGAATGATATAGGTTGGAATGTAGGTATAGGGATGGTAACAGGGGCAGGCAAGTCAATACAAAAGCTAGGCAAAAATAGACACGGGATTTGCTGACACAAGTTGGGAGCTCCTAAGAAGAGACACAGTAAGTAGGAGGGCAATTGACAATAGGGAGAATTAAGAGTACAAACTGGGGAGGAAAATGAAACATGTGAAAAGTTTCAATCACAGGAATTTTTTTGTAGGCCATGCATCCATTTTAATATATTTTCAAAAAAGTATACAGAAGGTAACATGGGAATGATATAGGTTGGAATGTAGGTATAGGGATGGTAACAGGGGCAGGCAAGTCAATACAAAAGCTAGGCAAAAACAGACAAGGGATTTGCTGACACAAGTTGGGAGCTCCCAAGGAGAGACACAGTAAGTAGGAGGGCAATTGGCAATAGGGAGAATTAAGAGTACAAACTGGGGAGGAAAATGAAACATGTGAAAAGTTTCAATCACAGGAAATATATAAAAAAAAAAACACAGATGGAAAGACTCAGACAGATAAAGAAAAAACATTTAGTTAATCTCACTATATCTTTCTAACTGACTGTAGAATTACTGTTCTCTAGTTACTTACTAAAGCAAGGCAAGATGAAGGTGGATGAGGGTCTTGTCGGGTCCAAAAACAGAGTGGACCCCTCATATCTGTCACTAGTATTCAAATGCAATTTCAATGCTGGCTACAAAATGACATCACACATGGCCACGTGACTCTGTGGTTCCTACTCTACCTTCTCACTAGAAACTGAACCATGATCTGACATCGATGTGTCACAATACACACATAGAACTTTAGCTAAGATTTATTACAGCATCTGGAAACTGTAAAACAATTCCAACAGTTCCACCCTTCCTGCAGCAACTAACAAGTCATTCTCTGGCAACCCAGTGTAGGAATTAGTTTATCACAAAAGACAAAAGAGCAGGATCTCAGCCAAGGCTTTTTAGAGACATTACATTTCTGGCTGAATTCAGACGTGAGATAAAATCTGTACGGCCTAAACCAAGTAATTTAATTTCAGTCTATTTTTCTTAAGGTTAGCCAGGTTGAGCTTAACCCGTTCCCTTCCAGTATCATCTGTTAAAATATATACATTTCATCAGTTACAATAATACAGTCTGACATACATGTATATTTCTTTTTGTCTAGCAGGGCCCACCGATGATAAATTTTTAACACAAGCAACTTTACAAATACATTTTAACACAAGCATCTCTACAAATCAATTTAATATTCGAATAACATATAATTCTTTACAAAACTCTAGCTAGCTATACTGGCATATGTTACACATGTACTGACCTACTCCCCTTGGCACAGCTGGCACTACCTCACATCATCACATCCGTGATGAGTAGAGCTACAGCTATATGCAAATACAGTCACTGGAGGGTATTCATGCTGACTACAGAAATAATCAGGTGTTTTGATAAACATTCCTACTTACTGCAAAAGCATAAAATACCTGAAGATAAGTGTTTTGTGTATACAATCAAGGAGACCAATAATGTACATACGGTACCATACACATTCACATATTACTGCAGTTCATCCAGATAAATGTAAAAGTGCCTCATTTGCATAAAACCCCCATAAAGGACCATGAAATTTATGTGAATAAGTTTAACAGTCCCATATTAACTTGGAATTACTGTAGTCACATGGCAAACTACATATGAAAATGCAAACTTTTTAAAATAAGAAAAAAGTATTTGAAATATTTGAAATTACTACAAAACTGTTGAAAATGAGGTAAAATTATTCAGTTCACTTCAAGAAATGTTTGTTTCATTCATATGATGGGCATATTACAAAGCCTTAGCTGTCATTTGTAAATAGGAATTCATTACAGTAGCAGTGTAAATGATTAGTGATCAGTGGGAAAATGATTTACTTTGGTGTATTTTTATAATTGTGTATACATTCTAGAAGTGCAGTGATTTAACTCACAAGTACTGAAGTGGCATGGATGTTTGGTTGGCTGAACATATATCATTACTGGCAGATCCTGAGTGTCACTGATGAATGAGAATCGACAATATTATGATTACAACAAAAGTGGTAGTAAGGCAAGGATGGATCTATTAATGAGCTGCTTTCTTTACTATTGTGAATATATACTTTATATATATATATATATATGTATATATATATATATATATATATATATATATATATATATATATATATATAGATATATAGATATATATATATTACTATAATATATATATATATATATATATTATATATATATATATATATATATATATATATATATATATATATATATATATATATATATATATATATATATATATATATATATATATATATATATATATATATACTATATATTACTATTGTAAATATATTAATAATGCAAACATTAATTCAGCACATAACCGGCTGTGGACCAAGTACTCCAGGGCAACCAAATCCACAGTAGATTCAATAAATATAAAATAAACTCACAGGTGCATATATAATATAAAATGTTGACTTTAATAACACATACACATTTGTTTACACGTTACATTCACTAGTAATAACACCCTGTAACATTTTGTCTTCTAAAAATAGGCCTTTGTTCTTGCATGTTACATTTATCTCTTTCTTGGAGACTAATGTATACGTAGTTTCATCCTGTAACATTTCAAAAATTTTACTAATATAATCTAACTGGTTAACTATCATGACCCCCTCCCCCCAATCAGGCTTCATGACTCTAACCCCTCTTCGGTTTGTCCAACAGGGTGTATTCTTCGCTATTCAAATTTGAAAAACTTCTCCTTCTTTCTAAACAAGGGGAATAAAAATCTCTTTTACAAGCCTTCCCAAACAAATTAATTGTTTTATTTAAGGCGAGATTGGACACACACTTTTTTCATAAACACTTACAAGATGTGATTTTAGAACTTAAGTTATTTATAAGAAAGTTAAATCTATCTTTTTTATGCAAGGAAACAGAAAGTATTCATACTAAGTCTTTGAGAACATTATATTAGGGGCTGCTGCTGCCATTATAAATCTGTATCTGCAACCGTTTCTAATACAGGTTGCTGCTTCTGCTTCTTTTGTTGCCAGACATAAGCCTAGAATGTGTAGGGTGTTTAGACCACATTTGACCTACAATGAATATGAGTATGAAATGAACCTACAATGAACGCGAATTAGAAGTAATGGAGAGTAGCAGTGTGGACAGATATACTATTCAACAAATAGTGAACATCTGCCATCTTCACCTGAGGCCTAGTGAGAGACATGGAGAACCCATCCCAGTGGAAAGTAAGGTATGTGCAGCATTACGTATACTAACTACAGTGAATTTTCAGGGACCCTGAGGGATACACTGGAGATGTCATAGGCCTCTGCCTCAAGAATACTCCATCAATTTCTCAATGAAATGATGCAACAGGCGGAAAGCATATCTCATTTCCATGTCCCCCAGAGGGGAAAGCTAACAACATGCACAATTTCCTGTGGCTCTGAGGGCCATAAACTGCACCCATATTGAAATAAAAGCTCAGCCTGGTGAACTGGAAAGGAGGTGTAGAAAAGGCCATCACTCTATCAATTGTCAAGTGGTCCGCAATGCACAAGGTATCATCTGTAATGTCTGTGAAAGTAATTATGGCAATTTTCAAGACATTCGGTACACCTGTGATCTGTACTGAAGTTTTTCAAGGGAGCATTTTCACAAGGACAACTAATGGGGGATGCAGGATATGCACTGGAGCCTTGGCTCATGACTTCCATTAGAAACCAACACAACCCCACTCCACAAGATTACAACAATGCATATGTACAGGCTAGAAATATCATAGAGAATATATTTGGCCTGCTCGAGTCACGTTTCCAATGTCTACATATATCTGGAGGTGCCCTGTAGTATGCTAATTACATGACATTCACCTGAACCTGAAGTACACATGCAAGTTAAAAGGTGAATGTTGTAAAACAAGGGTGTAAAATGGATGCTAAACAAGTTGACTGTGATCTGTTTCAAGTGTGTTACTCATAACACGGATTATAATAAAGTTACGGCACGCTTGCATGTGCATGATATTAAAAATAGCTCTTGTGCAAAAGTATGAGGCTTTACAGTTAATGACGTTAGAGGTTAGGGAAAAATAAAGAAGTCAGTGACACAGGTTTAAACATAGACCTGAACATGGCTTCAGTGGAATATTAGTTTTCATTACTCTAAGTGTATATTGCTGTGTAGAGCATCATGCCCTGTACACTATTTATGGCCCCTTCCTCAGCATATATTATAACATAAATACATCATGTGTTTAAAAAATACAACAAGTCATCACACAAAATACAGCATTTTGAAAGTATTTATTTATTTTTTTGTGCAGCAATTGGCATGGAGTATTGTCACTATGCAGGAATGACTGTAAGGAAATGGCACTAAACATGATATTTAAAAATAAAAAAAAATGGTGCATTTACCATCGACTGTGCAAATATGTTTGAACTCTGCACGTCAGGTAGCATTGAAGATATTAGAAAAGTCACTACAATGCATACTTTCCATAGGAATATATATATTCCTTAAATTATTAATCCAATAAAGTAACACCAGAATGTGCAACAGTTACATAGTTGGCAGATTTAGGTCTGTCTCCAGTCGCATTCAAAATTGTATATCCCAGCTGACAGCCTAGGCATGTCAGCTCTTCAATAGCATTGATGGCTAATACAGAATAAAAGAAGTGCATGTTCCTTTGTGTCATGAGTTTGAGTCCCAAGTGGTATCACTCACAATTTTTAAATATATGTGCCACCTAGACATTATTTACTACTTTAAGTAAATTTACATGAAGACTACAGTGATAGAAAATAACATCATTGAGATTGTGATATTTGTTTGAGACAATGTTCTAGTTATGATTGCCACCAACCATCACAGAGAACATGACCCGAGATGCAAATATATAATCTGAACTTTGACTGAGATATCATCATTAAACAGTAGTTGATGGAGTCACTGTGGAACTTTGGTAAATACACTGATTAGAATACATGGCCAAGTGTTATTGCCATGTTTCACATCTAAAATATACATTGAAGAAATCATACCCCCATTTCATTAAATTTAATTTGTGTGTTTTGTCTGTCATCATGCACAAGCTAGTACACATAAGATCTAAATTGGGTGCAAATTCCCTGCTACTTTTCCTGATAACTTTGAGAGGACATGCCGGGTGATGATGAAAATAGTGCTTGACTTAGAGCACAGAGGTGGTGTAAAGTGGAGTCCAAGATCTTTGTTGATCTCCTTGTTAAGCTTTACAGCTGAAGGGTGCTGCAAGGTGACTATACCAGGTCCCAGTATAAGGCTGAGGTTTGGAAAAAGGCTTTGCGCGGTCGTGCGCATAGCGCAGCGCCGGTTATACAAGGTTAAACTTAGTTAAACAAGGTTAAAGTTTTTCTGGCTCCGCCAAGTCTGCTCTTCAATTTTTCCCTTAGAACTGTTCTACTTGCAATCTAAACAGCCTATACTCTATCTGAAAAGCTCAGCACTTGTTCTTAAAGCATTTTTATACAGGTAAAGCACTCTTAAACAAAAGAAAGTACTTCATTCACCTAAATTCTGTTGAGTACACATCTCCCTATAGGTCCTTTCTGACTCAGTTTCACAGCAATCTTTTTCACTATTTCTAGCATGTCAAAGGGTCAGTTGCTGGCGTCCTCTCCTGTTCAGCTGGTGAATCTGGGAATCTGGAGGCAATGTTACAATTGCCTCATGTACACAGACAACCCTCTCCTCCTCCCAACAAATACAAATATATGCGAGAGATGCAACTATATAGCCAAACTGGAGGCTGAGCTCTCTCAATTCAGTACTGGCAAGACCAGTCAGGAGGAGAAGGTAACCACGCACACCACAAACCCAGTCTCACATAGAACTATCACAACAGCAAACCAAACACATAAACACACAAAAACATACTCGGAGGCGCTGATTAAAAATCTACCAAAACAACAGAGGCCTCCAAAGCAGACACCCAAGCAACCATCACCTCAAGACATAGCACATGCAACACATAGTTCACAAAGTCAGTGTGCTAAACAGTCACAGCCCTTAAGGCCAAACAACATGCCAGACACACTTGTAATAGGTGACTCCATAGTCAGACACACTGACGTCCCGCTCACCAGACTGAACAAGGAAAAGGTCACAGTAAGCTGCCTGTCGGGAGCTAGAATCCGCCACATAACACAAGCACTCAGGTCACTCCACAGCAAGTACAAATATGACTCAGTCATTGTACATGCCGGTGTGAACGACCTGAGACGTACCTCCCTGGACTACATGAAAAGAGACATAGAGGAGCTCTCTGATTATGTCACCCAGGCCGGTATGACCCTGACCCTGAGCAGCATCTTACCCTCACCAAGAATGATGCCACAGTACAAAGACAAAATGATCAGTTTTAACAATTGGCTTAATTACTGGTGTCATTCTAAGGGGATCCAATGTCTGTCTGCTTGGGATGACATGCTTGACAAGCCACGCTGCTTCACAAGGGATGGCTTGCACCTGTCACCCCTGGGCTTCCGGATATTGGCCAAGGCTCTTGCCACCCCCATAGTGCCTTTTTTAGGCAAGGCTCAAATGACAAACCTACCTCCATAGAAAACACAAGTGGAAAAAAACTAAGGGTAATGCTGCTCAATGCCAGAAGTCTAAACCTCAAGATGCACGCCCTCGAAGCCCTCCTCAGTATGGAGAACATCGATGTCTGTGCGGTGACCGAAACCTGGTTCAAGGCTCCTGAGAGCACCCCAGCACTATCAGGTTTTACCTCATATCATGCTTTCCGGCCCCAAAACTTGGACCGAACCACAAAAGGAGGGGGAGTATCCATTTTCATCAAAGATACCCACACCTCCAGGTTGGTGGCAATGCATGAAGCATCGGAGACTATCCAGGTGCAACTAACCGTAGGCAAAACTGTCTTACAGTTTGTAGCATGCTACAGACCACCCTCTCAAACTCAGGAACCCCACACAGCCTTCCTGAAGACACTGGAGAGTATGAATGTCTCTCCAAATACCATCATTTTGGGAGACTTCAACTACCCAAACATAGACTGGGAACATTACTCAAGCCCCAACACCCTAGCCCAAAGGTTCCTAGAATTCATAAACTCAAATGCAATGGAACAACTAGTCACCATTCCCACAAGAGGAGACAATATACTAGACCTGATCATCACAAACATGGGGACAAAATGCTCCACACCGGAAGTATATCCCTCTTTGGTAAGATCAGACCATAAATTAATCTCACTGGAAATCCACATGCCGCCCCGACCCCCTGCACAAAAGACCACAGTGAAGAACTTCTCAAAAGCAAACTTCACACTTCTTAAGACTGAAGTGGTATCCTTCAAGGCCCCTGGGCCAGTGGAAACCACAACCCACACTGCTGAATCCTTTGCAAATGCCTTCTATGGGCACCTTCAAGAATGCATGGATCATGCAATCCCAAATAAAACCAAGACCCATTCCCCAAAGGCAGGCGCCGGTCTGGTGGACCCCAGCCATAAACAAACTTTACAACAGGAGGAGGAAGCTACTACATGACAGAGCAAAATCCCTAAAAGGGAAGGCGTCTCTGATCAGTACTAGCAAAAAGCTACGATCACTCATAAAATCATCCAAGGCCAACTTTGAGAGAAAAATCGCAAAAGACACAAAAGACAATCACAAGGCCTTCTTTAGCTATGTTAGAAACCTGGGTGGAAACTCCCAGATATGCTCAGAGTTAGTCCAAAATGACACAAAATACACGAACCCACTGACATTGCCAACATTCTGGCAGACAGGTTCAGTGCAAATTTCTCCTCCCTCCCCAAAAGGAGAAAAACTATCCCAGCAGAGTGTAGCCTCCTAAAATCTCAGATGCCCAGGTGAGAGCCGCCCTCTCTAAAGCTAAAAACACAGCATCAATGGGACCGGATGGTGTCCCAGGCTGTGTGCTACATGAACTCCAAGAGGAACTAAGCCCACACATAAGGCTGCTGTTTAATCTTAGCCTTACTACAGGATACGTACCCAAAGAGTGGCGTACGGCAACAGTGGTCCCACTTCACAAAGGTGGTGCTTCTACGGACCCTGGAAATTACCGCCCCATAAGCTTGATGAGCCTGGTCTGCAAAGCTATGGAGAGGATCATTATGGAACTCATAAACAAAGACATTGGGGACCTACAGACATTGGATCCTACCCAATTTGGCTTTGTCAAGGGCAGATCCTGCCTTTTGAACTTGGTCGACATTTTTGAAACAGTCACTAAGGCCATTGATGAGGGTAAGGCAGTTCACACAGCCTACCTTGACCTTGCAAAAGCCTTTGACACAATACCCCACTCGGGCATCATAGACAAACTCACCAGCTTAAATGTAAACCCATATGTCACAAGATGGGTTGCAAACTGGCTCAAGGACAGAACCCACAGGGTCAGAGTTGCTGGAGCTATGTCAGACTCTAAGCCAGTCACAAGCGGTGTCCCACAGGGCTCAGTCCTGGGACCCCTCTTGTTCGGCATTTATTTTTCTGGGGTACAGGCAAACATAGGAGGATTGTGGCTGACAAAGTTCGCAGATGACTGCAAACTGGGTGCCATAATTGATACTCCAGCGGACACAAACATCCTTCAGAGAGGCCTCATAGAAATGGATAATTGGTGCCAGAGCCATGGCCTTAAGCTGAACGCCAAAAAATGTATAGTCATACCCTTTGGGAAAAACAAGGTACCGACAAATTACCACATAGGCGGTAATCCATTAAGTACAGAAGAGGTAATCAGGGACCTAGGGACCCAGGTTGACAGTAACCTCTCATTTGACACTCACATTGCCAAAGTGGTTAGGAAGACCTTCTATATTGCCCACCTTATCATGAAGGGTTTCACATCTAGATCAAGAGAGGTCATTGTGCCCCTGTACTCTTCTCTTATCAGGCCAATGATTGAGTACAATGCCCCATTTGGGATGTATCTCACCCGACACCCGCAGCAGTTGGAAAGACCCCAAAAGTTCCTCACCAAGAGGATAAAGGGTCTTAAACATATGCCATATGCCGCCCGACTGAAAAAACTCCAGCTCTATTCAGTCGCATACCGCCTACTCAGAGGTGATCTGTGCCTGACGTACAAGGCCATGTCCAATCCTGAATTAATGGACATGCTCCACCTCAGAAAATCCAAATCCATCAGAGCCACGAGAACAAGTGACTTAAACCTCAACACAGAAATAAATAGGAAGTGCTGGAGGGACAGATTCATAACCCAGAGACTCCCTACCCTCTGGAACAGAATCCCAGTCCATGTTAGGCAGAGCCCCTCACTGACTCTATTCAAGTGAAATCTTGACGAATGGATGGGAGATTGTAGGTTTACCCCGGGGGTCATCTCTGTGTCACTACTAGACAGAGGCATAGTAAACTAAACCCTAAAAGGGCGTAGTATTCTCATCCTAAGGGGTGGTGTAAGCCACATACACTCTGGCTAGGCTTATAAATGCCTTAGGGCAGATAGCCTAGTACGAACCTATGAACCTATGAACCTATGAACTAGCGTTCCATGCACTGGGGACCGATACTCTCACCATTGTAGTGACTTTAAAAGGTGCAAGCATGACCCCCCTTCACCAACGTGAGGAATAATTTAGATTTAATAACCCGCCTGAGTTGTGTAAGTATAGTGACCCATTACCAGCTAATAAAATATTGTCGCTTGGCAAAGCAAAAAGGTGTTTATTCATTTTTTTTCTTTTCTGAGTAGCTTCTGCAGAGATAGAAGGAAGTTGCATCAGCAGAGACTACAATACCTCAGTGAGGCACTGGGTAAGTATGACTAGAGTATAACTGACAGCCATTTTGTAATAGCTCTGAAGTGAGGCACTGGGTAAGTATGACTAGAGTATAACTGGCAGCCATTTTGTAATAGCTCTGAAGTGAGGCACTGGGTAGGTATGACTAGAGTATAATTGACAGCCATTTTGTAATAGCTCTGAATTTGAATTCTCTTTATCAGTTCTGAGGACATTAGTCCATAATAGTTTAACACAGTTACAAATGAGTAGGCATACTCTCCCTCAGTGTGTATGTGTGTGTGTGTGTATATGTGTGTGTTTATGTATATATATGTGTATATATATATATATATATATATATATATATATATATATATATAAAAATATATAGATAGACATAGATACATATATAGATAGATATAGATATAAATAACAAACATACATTCCTGCTTGAATAGCTCTTGAGCATTGCATTAGCCAATGTTTCTGTCAATGTAGATGTGTGTAGGTTCAGGTCCAAGCAGCAGCAATTAGTGTGTATTATCTAAAAAATTTCTTATTCTGCAATCAGAAAGTTAGAACAACTTTGTATTCATTCAAGATGCACATTTTATAAGTTGGAATGCATAAAGCATTTATGCAATAACCACACAACTCCTTGCTGAATATGTATAATATTGATGAGATTAATGTGTACTTTAATACACATGTATGGCATCACATTTGTATGTGGATGTGACAAATATTTACTGATTTATTTTGCAATATGCATGGACTGTGATATATTAAAATAACATTGCGATAGTGATATTTTTCTATGTTGTCTTTCCCCCAACCCTGTTTCTCTTTTTTTAATAACATTTGGACTATCAGTCCTGCTGTAATATAAATGGCCACCAGCCCAGGGAGCTAGACCAGCCACAAGGGCTCAGACAGCCATCATTCCACAGGCGGCTGTGATAACAAAGGCAACACAGACACCCAACACTTCTGGAGCACAACCTCGCAACAGTGCCTCCACAAGTGCTGCAATAACTGCTACAACACTGTATTAGGTAGCTTTGCTCCAGGACTTGTGCACTGGCACCCACTGGGAGCATTCCTACTGGAGGTGGTGTTTACATCACCCTTCAAGAGCTAGTGCAGGCGATCATGAAGAGGGGCCTCAGTATCTGCATCAGCAGAATAAAGTGAATCCTGCATTAAATAGCTATATTGATGCCACATCCAGTACTGTCCAAGGTATATGGGGCAGGAGACAGTGGTAAGAGTCCAGACGGTGAGGAGTAGATTCTTAGTGCACTCATGCTGGATCAGGATGCACCTCCAAAGTCCCATAACTATTCCCACTGATGGTGTCCCCCCAACCATTTGTATCCACTACCATCCCTGGCTTTCTTGTATGTCCTGCATGTTTGCATCTGATACCTAACCTACTCTATCTACCTATCCCTTTTATTCCTAACTACCTTCCCTGGCATTCTCCTGTCTATAAAAATATAAAAAGGGCAACTATCTCACAAAAATGCCCCAGACATAGCTGTCCACTTCACTTATGTATGCATATGATACACTTTATTTGGTCCAGTTGCCCACACATTGTTAAATTGTTGTCACACACCCCTGATGTGGCTATCCAAATTATTCAAATCTCAAATTATTTGTAGAAATTGATTATCTTCTGAAGAAGTGGACAGCAATGGTGTTCTCCCAAGACCTTCCTGCACATTCTTCAACCAGTGTCCTACCCTCTGCTTGGCCCGCCCCACCCATTTTCACCATTGTCCTATCAACCCCTTTTCACACCTTTAATCCTGTCAAAAATAGATTCACATACTACACACACATGGTCTGAAATGGCTGGTAAAACAAAACATCTATTTTTGTCCTCTGCTTTGGCGTGATGCTTGGCATTGTACACCAGTTGTAACTGACCTTAAGTGAAAGTTCATGTCTTATGGCAAATACTGACAATTTTACCTTTAAGCACAGTAATATGGTTCTTTCCACACAACTGTGCTTATCGCTACCGCATGACTGAAAGCAAGACTGATAGCACTATGAGGACACAGTTATTTTTAAATGTTTAATAGGGAGCAAGGCTTAATGTACACCATGTGGGATGCTTCAGTTGTCATTACTGCATAGTTTTCATTTTCCCTTCAAATGTATGAGTTGTATTACCTGAAATATGACTTGCTTTGTGTGTGCTCAAATAATGCTGAGGACTAGAGACTATTGAGGCAGATTGGCAGGTGTTTGAATCCAGTAGTATGTAAAACATTAGTTAAGGTTTTCTTTCTCATAATATTTTCCCTTTTCAAGTAATGTATAGATAGGTTAGTCCTGCATCCTTATTATGCTTATTCCTTTAAGTAGTCTATAAGTATCTCACCTCTGATCATAACTTTCTATCTCTAAGTGCAGGACATCTGCACTACTACAAAAGTAATCTGGAGACAAAGACTTAAAAACCAGGAACACGTTAAATTATTGCTCCTAAACACTTAGCAAGTTGCTAGAATAAAAGATTTCAGATACAGTTCTGTCAGTTGTTGATATACAGCTCTATGAACTATGAACACAAGTAGGAAGGCATTCAAGTCTGTCAAGGTATAACAGCATGCAAAAGTCTGGTAACACTTAGTGTTAGCTTCTCACAAGCACTGATGATTACAATTTTGCTTACTGCACACCATTACAATTGGGGAGATACTGGACAGATTTTGTAATCCTTTTAATGGAAGCCATATACATTTCAACAGAAAGCTCAGGTTAACCTTTCAAACGTGTGCATTGTTTGACAAGAGTGATATGAAGTCTTCTGTGGTGTCTTCAGTTAGTGCACAGGTCAAGCAAAGCTTGACTTACACTGCATATGTTCTAAGCCTATAGTTTATCCAGTAATTGATATTTTCCTCATGAGCATGAGGTGATGGTTATGACCAGTATAATGATGCATTCCATTTGCTGATGGTTATGACCAGTATAATGATGCATCCCATTGGGTGATGGTTAGCACAAAGTCCAATAAATATTCAATGTTGTGAAATGCTTAATGTCATTTGTTGTTTTGTGTCAAAAACTTCTGTGAATCTGCCACTGGCAGCATGGCCAATGTGTTGAGGATAATAACATTATTATAGGCCAGTATACACCTATTGTATATCATATTCTAGCAGTTTCTACAGTTCACTTACTACCTGATGGTACTATTGCAGTTGTCTGTGAGGTATGTTGCATGTTGTGATCCAGGTATTATGAATGTGCTAGACAATGCTCAATTGAGGGGTTATTAGTAGTCATGTTGGACAGTTCACGCATGCCTTAAGAAATACTTGTCCCCTCCATTTTGATTTCTGACATAATAGTTTACTGCCATCAAAGATCATTGTCAAATTTTATTAAATTGTGTATATGTGGCAGAAAGTAAACTACTCATGTAAGTCACAACTGCTTTACATTCCCAACACATATAATAAAATAAAATGGTGCATATAGCAGCTATCATTACACAATACTGACATCATACACAACTTTGCTGTGATTACTTCTTCTAGGGCCTAACTATCATGGGTGGTTTCCTATCACACATACTTAATTATGTCCATAGGCATGCACTAACATTTGTTGACACACAACCTTAATGTCACTGGGCTGTGACGTGAGTGTTCTAGTATTTCCATCTTAGTATATTCCTGATAATATGTTACAAATCTCCACAGTAACAACATTCTCATCTGTTATATCTGTACTAATTTATTGCAGCATAATTGGCAAGTAATATGCTGTTACTGTTAAAATTGATAGTCTTGTTTCTTTGGCAGGTCTTTGTGGATTGCACTGCATACTATTTTGAGATATCTGAACTATCTCAATTCCTACCCTCCTCTACATGAATATTGCTGGCACAACTGTTATTATTATTTCTGTAATTAGTAGTTCTCTGTAAATTATGTCCAGAGTGTAACTTATTTTTCTCAGTTGGTGTATATTTCTATGTATGTAGTTTCCTATTGCCCTTGCATTGTTAATTCTCTGCATGTAAGGCATTAGAATTTATACTCTTGTGTTAGCTGCATGTCTGTTCAAACATCACACTTGCTTCGTTTTGAGTATTTACTACTTGTGTTTTAGATCCAATATACACAACAATACTACTGAAGTTCTACAAGCCCACTAACAGCACTGGATGCAATGTCCTACTGTATTAAGTTTCCTTGTCCTCTAGTATAATACCTCTCAGCTAGCCATGATTTACAGGGACGTCCCTGAGTTTGGCTCCAATTTTAGCTCTGTCCCTCTTAATCGCTTGAATAAATAAGTTCATAGGTTCATAGGATGATACTAGGCTATTGGCCCAGAGGCCCTCATAAGCCTAGCCAAGAATTTTGCCCATGTTCCCTCAAAGTCAGCACCTGTTTCCCTTGTCCAGCAGGGACATGGGTGGGATCCCAGGGGTGTATTTTCTGTTTCCCATCCAGTCGTCCAGGTTCCTTTTAAAGAGAGCTAAAGGGGTTCTCTGCTTGACATGGAGAGGGAGTCTTTTTCACAGATGGGGGAGTCTTTTGGACACAAATCTATCCCGCCAACAAGTTCTATTAATGTCACAGTCCAGGTTAAGGCCTTGCATGTGGGTTGCACAACTGGAGTTTGTCTTATGGATATGCAACAACTCCATCAAGGCTGGGTCTGAAATGGCTTTGCATGCCAGACACAGATCACCTCTGGGCAGTCTGTATGAGACTGAGTAGAGGACAGGGCTTTTAGCCTATCTGTATAGGATAGGTGTTTGAAACCCTGGATTATTAGGATAGGTGTTTGAGACCCTGGATTTTCCTGGTCAGGAACCTCTGTGGTCTGTCCAATTGATGCATGTGCTTGGTAAGATACATGCCGAAGGGGGAATTATACTCAATAATGGGGCTAATAAGGAAGGAGTACAAGGATGTTATGACCTCCTTGTTCCTAGATGAAACACCCTTATTTATGAGGTGGGCCATGTAGAAAGCCTTCCGTGCAATGGAGCAACGTGGTGGTCAAAAGTCAGGTTGCTATCAACCTGGGTGCCCAAGTCCCTCACGACTGATTTCATGCTTAGTACATTGTTATTAATGTGATAATTAGTGGGGATGACATTTTCCCCAAAGGGGATAATGATGTATTTCTTGGAATTCAGTTTGAGGCCATGCTTCTGGCACCAGTCATTAGTTTGGGTAAGGCCCTCTTGGAGGATGTACACATCACTAGGGGAATTTAAGACAGTGCCCAGCTTGCAGTCATCTGCAAACTTGGTTAGCCACAGACCACTAGTTTTGGTTTGCACCTCAGAAAAGTATATCCCAAACAGTAGAGGCTCCAAGAATGATCCTTGGGGTACATCACTCGTTACGGGTCTACTACTAGAGGTGGCTTCCCCTACTTTGACTGAGTGTGTTCTATCAGTGAGCCAGTTAGCTATGCATCTGGTAACATATGCCTGGTTGATGCCTAGCTGGGAGAGTTTATCTATTAGGCTCGAGTGGGAAATAGAGTCAAAAGTTTGGTTAGGTTAAGGTAGACAGTGTGCACTGTCTTCCCCTCGTCCATGGCTTTGGTGACTGTTTTAAAGAAGTCGACCAGGTTTAACAGGCATGATCTCCCTTTGACAAAACCAAACTGTGTGGGGTCAAGCATTTGGAGTTTGCCAGTGTCCTCATTTATAAGGTCCATGATAATGCATTCCATGGCCTTGCAGATCAGGCTAGTTAGGCTGATGGGCCTATAATTGCCTGGGTCAGTGGACGCTCCATGAACACAGACTGAGGCCACAAATAGTATTATTATTAATGATTTAATGCACACTGTTGCATATGAAAGGAAGAACTATGGCAAGCTTCAAACTAAGATTGATGAAAATGTATTATTTTAGTTAAAAAGGAAAATGTAAAAAAATGGAGAGGGACATGAAGGAGTACAGGAAAAAATGTAGTTACCCAAAACCCAGGTGTTTTAAGGACAACAAAGATTTTTTTTTTATTGACACTACTTATGGTAGTCGGATGGTTTATCTTTATTTTTGTTGTTTTTTTTTTTCAATAAAATTTTCATTGGATTATCAATAGTTCCCTGTTGCTGGTACACGGTAGTGCCTTTTGTTTTTATTTTCTTGTTGCAGCAGCTTTTGGTGTTATAAATTGTTGGGCACACGGTTTCCTGTCTTTCTGGTTATGAGTGAATTAGGGAAGACTCCACGTGCCAGATCTGTTTCCCAATTGGGGAAACCTTTAGAAAGATGGGATTTGACGATTTTCATAAAATCATTGGCCAACTCACACAATTAGTGGATTTATTAACACAGCAAAGCGTGGCTCTAAGATTGAGTGTTTCTATGGTTGTTATTCCTGGTAACTAGGAAGTGATGCAACAGGAATGACTAGGAGAGCGAGTGGAAGCCTCAGGGAGTTTTGTCACCGATGAAGGTATTTCAACGGCTTATGGATTCAGCAATCCCATCCTTTCCAATTTCAAGGGCATCCCCAATATTTTTCATGGGCAGGAGGAAGAGCTGGGATCATGGATGAGTGGAAGGGACTTGGCTTTACCAAAAGAATGGAGACAACTGACACAAGGTGACTTTCTTACTCTATCCAATTCTGGGAAGGGAAGTAATGTTGGTAAAATGGGTCTTAACTCTGATTTGGGAGGTTAGCTGTCTAGTCATTTTTCTTTTTCATCTGAAGACTTGGTATATGGACAGAACACTGAGACTGATACCTACAGCAATAATGTTAATACGCTTTATGAACTTATGTTCAAATATAAAAGTTTAAGCTTAGACAATTGTTATCTCAAAGAGTGTATTAAGAGAAGTACTGTTCCTGAGGGACTTAGGGTTTATAAATACCCTAATAATGTGTCTGATGGGTCAGAATTTCACAAAGAATTCCTAAAAATGTTTGATGCGTAAGAGTTTGAAATTATGAGAGCTATCATCAGGCAAAAAGAAAGGGACATGGAAAGATTAATGCATCAGACTGAGGCCACCAATAGTATTATTGTTAATGATTTAATGCAAACTGTGGAATATGAAAGGAAGAACTATGATGAGCTTCAAACTAAGATTGATGAAAAATGTGTTATTTTTACTTAAAAGAAAGTGTAAAATATTGTTGAGGGACATAAAGGCATACAGGGAAAACCATAGTCATCCAAAACCCAGCTATTTTAAGGAAAAAAAAAAATTTTTACTGATAGTACTTATGGTAGTAGGAATGTTTATCTTTATTTATTTATTTATATATATTTTTTGAATAAAGTTTTCATTGGATTATCGATAGCTTTCTGTTGCTGGTACTCGGCAGTGCCTTGTGATTTTTTTTTTCAAATCTTATGTATTCCAAGTTGCATTATCTATTGTTGTGCTTTCTTGGGTACTTGCTTACTTAGCTTAAGCTTATTCATAATCGTATGTTTATATTATCTACATGAGTCCTGCTGTACCTTAATGTGATGGTGAGCATGTGCTCTGGTCATGAGCAAGGCTTACTCAATGTGTATAATATAAAGTGTTTCCCATTCAGTTAGTAGTGCTGCTTATCGCTCACAGATAGCCAATCAAAGTGTTTCATATTTGGTTAGTACTGCTGTTCATCCCTCACAGATAGACAATCATCTTAGCTTTAGCACAACATGTATGCACTGTTAACAAATCCTTGTGAAATATTATGCTATAATACCAGGTAAGGACATATTTTCAACCTTAAAATATCTACTGTGGTAGAAAAAAGCATAAGGTAGATATTTTAATCAAGAGATTGTTTCACTTATGACTTAAGAAATACTTGTCCCCTCCATAAATTGCTAGTGAAACCCATCACGCAATATAATGTAGCCTTCATCTTCTGTCTTACCGAGCATTTCCTCCAGTTAAAACAGGTTCAAAGATATTTTTGTAGAAAAATATGTATGAAGTAAATTCAACTATTTACAAGAGCTGGTAAAATATATTTCTCTTTTCTTCCTTTCTAATGAATTATGTGAGGCGAATTTTGTTTGTCTGATGCAGTTTTTTTAAGCTAAAGGTCTGATTTGTCAGGCACAAACCTTGGTAGTCTGCTTTTAAATCTAAATACTAATGCTAACAAAATCAGGGAGAGGTTTCTGACAAATAATTTTGCAAGGCTATGGAAGCATCTACCTTTACAGATAATGTCAAATTAGTATTCAAATATTTCTAGAAACAAAGTGGATACTTTTATGGGAACCATTAAGTACAGATGGTGTATAATGACTTTCAAGCTTCACTATAAAAAAGTTATGGTCTGACATATTAGGCCATCATTGAATATAATGCCCCCTTTTGACATGTATCCCTCTCTAAGTACTTGAGATACCTCAATGTGTTTTCACCAAAAAGATCTCGGGTCTTAGTACCCCTAGCTACTATGACAGACTGTTATTCATGTTAAGGCATCTAGGCAGTGAGACATGTCCCTGAGGTATATTTGGTTGAGGAAACATGGCTGACATGACATTCAGCTGCAAAGAATTATGGCTGTGGCTCATTCCCTGTGGAAAAACAGAAGAATGCTGTACCATGCCCACAATTTCAATAACTAAATGCACAAAATGAAAATAATGTCCATGGCCCCCAAGTCAGCATAAGATGGCAGGCAGTATGGCAGGTGTCAGCAACAGACTGGCCACTGAGGATGTCAGTGGCACCAAAATGTAGTGCACAACAGGCAGTGCCTTTATAATTTATGTGTATAGACCACTTCCCCTTCACAGGGTATAGGGAAGATTACCTAAAATGCATATTGGAGCATAAATGTGACTGTTGTAGCATGCAAGAGTTCCTCCATTCTGTAGCACACTTCTGCATGTTGTATCTACATACACATGTACTGTACACTGAGCACAACACTCATTACGTCTACTCCCATGCACTTGGTTATTAAAGCTGTGGGTATGGCAGTGAATTTGTGATAGCCATACTTCTATGCAGCTGAATGTCATTTCAGCTATGTGTCCCCAACCAAATGTACCACAGGGAAATGTCTCACTGCCTAGGTGGCTGAATCTGATTCCTATGATCAGGGAGTTGAAATTTACCAAGTTGTGCTTGGTGAGTTAAAACCTAATCTAGTCTGCACTTGATGAGTGATAGAGCTTGTAATGATATGAGGTATTGCCAGCTATGCCAGGAGAAGTAGCGCAGTGGATGTGCAACATATGCCAGCCTTTCCCGTGTGTGTGTGTGTGTGTGTGTGTGAAAATCAAATATCAAAGTGTGTGTGTGTCAGCTGCTTGAAGCAGGGACACGAAGCACTGGTTTCACAGAGACAGTGGTGGGGGAATTTGGCTTGAACACTTGACTGAGCACTCACCTCTAAAGCTGTGCCAGTGGGGAGTCTTATAGGGGTTCTGGAGAGAGAAGGGAAAACTAGTGTGGACTGGGTGCATTCCCTGTTGTGCTCTTAAGGGAAATCATACTTGATGCAGACAGCCGCATCTGGAAATACTGGGCGTATCCATTTTTGTTCTAGGTGAACGTCCCTCTCCAGTGTCAGTGGTGAGGATTCAGGCTCCTTGATTACTGGCCCAGAGAGGGAACATCACATATTGGTTAGCACTGGTGAGATATTAATTGAACTTCTGTAGCCTGTAAGCAGTTGTCACTGAAGCTGGGTGTACTGTCAAGCAGCCACAAGGTGAGCATTCAGAGTTTCATTTCACAACAGTTTTATTTATTTTATTGTTAGTTTAGTTTAGTCAGAGAAAGCAGGCAAAGATGTCAGCAGAGGATTATGGGAAGCTGACAAAAAAACAGTTGACCAAGGTGTGTGAAGCCAAAGGACTGCTGCATGCCAGCCTGACTAAAGAGAAAATGACTTCAGACTTAGTCACAGCTCTGACCACCAGCCAGGAGGATTACCAGTCTGGTGATGGGAATTTGCTGCCCTCATAAACAGGACAGTTCACCTTTTCTTCAGAGAGGACGTAAAAATCCATCTGGAGTAAAAGAGACTTGAATTGGAGGCCAAACATTTGGAATTTGAATCAGCAGACAGACTGCAGCATTTGGAGGCTGAAGAAAATGAGAGACTGCAGCAGGCAAAACATATGAAGTTAAAATCACCAGAGAGACTGTGGTATTTGGAGGCCAAAGAAAATGAGAAACAGTACCAACATAACAAGGAGATTCTGACTCTTCATTGGGGTCATGGAGGTAAAGGGGAAGGGAATAACTGAACCCCAGAAGCAAAAAGGTGAGTAAATTTCTTCCACAGTTTCAGCAGCTTCTACTCTCTCAACTACAAATAATTCACTCTATACTATACCTGAAATCCTTCTGCCCTAGCCTATCTCCCCTTATCTCTCAAAATTCCCCCACTAGGTCCCTACATAGCTCTGACCTTAACTTACTACAAATATACAAGCCTAACACTAAAATAGTCTGCAACCTCTACAGCTACAATCCTACCATATCATGGAACAAATTACCACTAGAAATCAGGTCCCTCAAACATCCAAATCAATTCAAAACTGCTGCTAGATAGTACCTCCAAACTCACTGGTCCTGCCACTGCACTCATCCTCCCAGATCTAGCCCATTAATTCATATGTAATCACCAAAACTTCAAACCTTTTTAGCTCATAAACCTCTTCAGAGTATTGCTCTTCTTCTCCATCTCATCTCCATTTCCAATGTCACAGACCTCATGAAATAACTACATGCACTATGAACTCTCTTCACTGTTTTCACTGTTTATTGAAAATTATGTTTGCATCGAATAATTTCTCTTGTGTATGCTTATTATGTTTTTTTCTCCATTATTATTTTTCTGATAAAATGTATTTCATTGTATACATACATTTTAACCCGCTGACACTGTTAACACTAAAATTGTAAAACTGTGGAGATTTTATCCCTGGGCATCCACTGAACAAGCTCTCCTTAGCTCAGTTGGACTAAGCTGATCAACAAATTTAAAATAAAATAAATCAAATAATAAAAATAAACAGTTTACAGAGGGTGACAATTTTGACAGTTTAATTTACATATTTGAAGGAGTATGTAATCAGTATAATTTTGACCAAGGGCTCTGGATATGGTTCCTGACCCGCTTACTCCATGGTAAAGCTGTAAATGCTGTTTCTGAATTGTCTGATATTGATTACTATGACAGAGTAAAACATTGTTTACTAGAGTATTCACAAAACAAAACCAACGGAGTAACACACTGGCTGAAGTAAAAACGTTTTTACTACCAAACAAATAAAACTTAGTTGCCAAAGAAATAAAACTTGGTAAGCATTTTCACTACTGCTTCATCAGACCATAGACACAGACAGAGAAGCAGTCACTGCAATATATACATAGCTCAAATACCCTTAAGCCAATCACATGTTAACAGCCAAAGAGATTGTAAAAATAAAGAGATAGGGCACATGGTTTTATAAAATAGACATAGATCACAATGAAAATAAAGAATAAAAATATAAAAATGTGAAATGAAGCAATGTCAACTCCTAAGGCTACATCCCTTCAGTATTGATCTAAGTGGAACTTTTTCATTAAGTCCACTACCTTGGTCAGCCCTTAGTTTTATCATCCATTTGACCTCTCTGGTTTCAGTTAAGTCCCTGAAGTCACCACCTCTAGCAGTGGGAAAAATTATATCAATAACCATAAACCTGAAAGTATGACTAGCGTTAATACCAATCACATGCTTAGACAAAGCATTGTTCATGGAAGCACATTGTATGTTGTAGAGGTGTGCCCTGATCCTGTCTCTCAAGCTCCTATCGGTTTTCCCGACATAGAATGTTTTGCAGGACCTGCAGTAGGCTAAGTAAACTACATGTAACGTCCTGCAGTTGGCATTTACACTAAACTTGTACCTACGCCCATTATCAGTATTGTTAAAGATACCACTGCTGTCTATGAAACTACAAAAATTACATTTGCCACAGGGTAGCGTGCTCCCTCTTAACCCATTGTCATCAAATCAATTGTTATCTGGGTAGCACAGCATCCTCTTCAGATTCTTTTTATTCTTATACAAGAACCTTGGTGTATCTCCTATTAACCTCCTAATGTCAGGATCAGTGGTCAGCAAACCACAGTGTCTCCTAATAATGTCCATTATCATCCTAGTATCTGTTATATACCCCAGGGAGAAAGAGATGTTCTTGGATCTAATAGACAGGACACATGAAGCATTCACGTCCCTGTGTTGTTCTGCAAAATATGGTTTTGTTATGTTGGGCCTGAGAGGAGGAATGGTATCCAGCACCCTATCAACCTCCCTTTCCTCATATCCTCTGTCCCTCAGTCTATCCCTAAGCTGATTGAGCTCTGAGGTAAAGCCATCATCAGTCCCAATCAGTCTTGAGGCTTGCAGACCCTGTCCCTTTATTATATTCCTAAAGACTTGCGGGGTGTGCATGCTACATTAATGTAATAGAGAATTCCTGTAGCATCGTTTACAGTAAATCCCTGTACCTAATGATCCATCATCTTGTCTGTTCAACATTATGTCTAGGAATTCAGTCTGTTTCATCGAATATACCAAGGAAAATTTTTGGAAGCTGGTGGTCGAATTCAAATCATGATGGAACTTAATTCATCAGCCCCAGCTGTCCAAATAAAAAAACAAGTCATCCACAAATCTATGGTAGAAGGGAATATACCATCGAAAGGTGGATGTTGGGAGAACATATTCTTCTTCCCTTAGTGCCATAACCATATTGGTGTAGCTAATGGCACTGGAAGTGCCCATAGCTATGCCATCCTTTTGTTGATAATATATTCCATCAAAAACAAAAGCATTATTCTCAAGGACTAGCTTCATGCTTATATACAGTAGCTCAGGTAAAGTTTGGTCATAATCACTGTGCTTACTCAAATACCTCTCAACATATGCCAGCCCAACACCATTGAGAGTCATAGTGAAGAGGGACTGCACATCCGTGGTTACCAAAAAATATTTCAAATCTTGTGGTTGTGTTTTGATAAAATCAATTAAATTCCCAAGGAATTGTTTAGAATCTTTGAGCACTATCTCATTCTTATCCAGAATGGGCCACAAATGTTTCTCCACAAATATGGAGAAAGGCTCAGTGACCCATCCTCTACCAGCCACTATGGACCTCATTGTTGGTCTATGTCTATCCTTATGAACCTTAGGTTGACCTTGTATAGCAGGGCTCAAGGGCTCATTAACTAGGAAATAGTTAAACAACTCATGGTTAATTCTTTTGTCATTCAAACATTCCAATAGAATATTATCAGTAACCCACTTGAAGTGACTTAGATAATTTCTAGTGGCAATAGTATAATGTTCACTATCATTCAACATCTCCTTCATAGAGTGATAATACTCATGTCTATCCATCACAGCGATGGAACCACCCTTATCAGCTGGTCTAATAGTTATGCTGTTATCATCCCATAGAGATCTCAGAGCCAGCTTTTCCATAGGGGTCAGATTATTGTTATAGCCAGCCCAATTGCTGCTAAAAGCTTCATGCAAATCATTCTCAGTTAGCTTAGCAAAGGCTTCCAGGAGGGGATGTGAAACAGGCATATATAAGCTAGGTTTCTTAAATACATTAGCATTTGTAACATTATTATCACTGCTACCAAACTGCAACTTGGGTGAAACATTTATTACAAACATTTTAATGTCCAATACATTATCAGTTAATTCACCATGTTATGTTGGTATAAATGAGAGACCCCTTCCCAGCAAATGCAGCTCATGCTGAGTAAGGGATATCTTAGACAGGTTCAACACATTCAAGTTGTCATACTTTTCCACATCTTTCTCAGTGATTAAGCTATGACCTGTTCTGTTGGTAATTTCCTTTTTGCCCTCCCCCAGCTCTGTGACCAGTCCCTGTTGGTCCGCTGTGCCTTGGCAATGGGTAAAGGAAATTGGATAGAACCACTGCTGGACCTGGCATTCCTGCCATCCAAGCTACTATTCATACTGCTAGGAATTTTCCTTCGCACATCATTCCCTAGAATCAAAGTTATTGCACCTTGGAGACCATTCACTCTATTTGTATCTTCACAGACAGTCATATCTGAACAATTGTCAGTAGAGTTTGTAGCAGCATTAGTCTCAGAATCCCTATTTAAGGTAGTATTGCAGCAGTTTGAGGAATTATGAGGTAAAGATGCAGTGCCTTTATTAATGAGTTGCCCCATCAAATCAGTATGCAGCACAGCACTCTTAATTGTACTAGAGTTCTGGCTAGAAACAATTCTTAAATCATTATACTGGCTAATGTTATTCCTCGGCCAAGTAAAAACATTGCCAAGCTTAAAGTCCCTTAAGCCTCCATCCATTTTAAGATGTTTCTGTTGCAACAGCTTTCTCTCATAAAGCAGTGCAGTATCAACGAGTTTATCAATAGAACAGTCAACCATGCTCTCAGGGAAGCGTTTGTACAACTCAGATTGTTTTGCATTAATTTTTTGAATTAACTCACACTCCTCTGGCTTGAAGTAGTCAATAAGTAACCTTACATAACTATAGCTCACCTTTAAGTTGATCTGCTGCCACTTCGTGAGCAGTCCAGGGTATTGGTCACCATATGTTGGCATTTTAAGAACTCTAAATCCTCTAGGGATGATTTCCTTTTCCAAACATGCTTCAAAATGCTGGCGTTGAGTTTGCAGACATTTAAGTTTCAAGATGTTATACTCCACATTATCAACTGCTTGAATAAACTCTTCTACATCAAGATTAGCCCCGCCATTCATTTCCATAGCAGCTTTCTCATTGGACAGCATCATAGGGTTGTCATTCCTAGTAAGACACTGGATTAGCATGCCACTCCGCTCGTCAGAACCACACAATGAATACTGGGAGTTGTAGTTTGAGTCCAAATCAGAAGTAGACCCTTCAGCTATGCTCACAGACTGTGCAAAACAAAAAGGAAATAAAAACTATGGAAATGCACAGACTTAGATAAATACACCGTTGGAAGAAAAATGGAATATTCACAAAACAAAAGCAACAGAGTAACACACTGGCTGAAGTAAAAATGTGTTTATTACCAAACGAATAAAACTTAGTTGCCAAAGAAATAAAACTTGGTAAGCATTTTCACTACTGCTTCATCAGACCATAGACACAGACAGAGAAGGAGTCACTGCAATATATACATAGTTCAAATACCCTTAAGCCAATCACATGTTAACAGCCAAAGAGCTTGTAATAATAAAGAGATAGGGCACATGGTTATATAAAATAGACATAGACCACAATGAAAATAAAGAATAAAAAATATAAAGATGTGAAATGAAGCAAGGTCAACTCCTAGGCTATGTTCCTTCAGTAAAAGTCTTAGAAATGGAACTTTTTCATTAAGTCCACTACTTTGGTCAGCCCTTAGTTTTATCATCCATTTGACCTCTCTGGTTTCAGTTAAGTTCCTGATGTCACCACCTCTAGCAGTGGGAAAATTTCTATCAATAACCATAAACCTGAAAGTATGACTAGCGTTAGTACCAATCACATGCTTGGACAAAGCATTGTTCATGGAAGCACATCGTATGTTGTAGAGGTGCTCCCTGATCCTGTCTCCTAAGTTCCTATTGGTTTTCCTGACATGGAATGCTTTGTAGGACCTGCACTAGGCTAAGTAAACTACATGTAATGTCATGCAGTTGGCACTTACACTAAACTTGAACTTACGCCCAATATCAGGATGGTCAAAGATACCACTGCTGTCTATGAAACTACAAAAATTACATTTGCCACAGGGTACCGTGCTCCCTCTTAACCCATTGTAATCAAATCTATTGTTATCCAGGTAGCACAGTATCCTCTTCAGATTCTTTTTATTCTTATACAAGAACCTTGGTGTATCTCCTATTAACCTCCTAATGTCAGGATCAGTGGTCAACAAACCCCAGTGTCTCCTAATGATGCCCATTGTAATCCTAGTATCTAGGATACAGGAAATGTTGGAACTGTGGGTAATCCAGGAATCCAGCAGTTCCTGAGTCTCCCCAGTGGTGCTAGTACCAAAGAAAGATGGTAGCACCGGGTTGTGTGTGGACTACAGAAAATGAAATGGTTAGACAGAGTCAAATGCTTACCCCATGTCTAGGACAGATGATGCCTTAAAGCAGCTGAGTGGGGATAAGTATCTGACCTATATTGATCTCACCAAGGGCTACTGGCAGGTGCCCTTGACTCCCATCACCAGAGGTCAGTCTTTGTGACTTCTTTAGGATTATATGAGTTTACAAGATGTCCTTTGGGATGAAAAATGCCCCAGTGTCCTTCCAGAGGCTGGTAGATTGTATCCTAGCAGGAGCAAGAGATTATGCCCTTGCTTACCTGGATGATATTGCCATTTACAGCCATTCCTAGTGTGAGCACCTTCATTTTGTCAGGGAGGTCCTTGCCAAACAGCAAAGAGCAGGGTTGACCATTAAGCCCAGTAAGTGTCAGGTGGGTATGGCAGAAGTCTCCTACCTGGGAGTAGGGGAGAGGTGAATGGTAAGATCAGGCCAGAATCTGAGAATCTAGCTTGTGTCTTCAATGTAGGAAGAGATGTGATGACGTGAGACATTGCCAGCTATGCCAGGAGAAGTAGGGCAGTGAATGTGCAACATATGCCAGCCTTTCCCAGGTGTGTGTGTGTGTGTGTGTGAAAATCAAATCTCAAAGAGTGTGCGTCAGTTGCTTGAAGCAGGGACATGAAGCACTGGTTTCACAGAGGGAGTGGTGGAGGACTTGGCTTGGACTTGCTTTGCTCTAGTATGTGAACCAGGGAATAGTAATTGTTTAGATCAGTCAGGAAAATATAGTGAGATTAGTTAAGTACTGTTTTTCTGTATCAATGTGAATCTATTCATCTCTGTTATTTTAATATTTTCTGTGATTGAAATTCTAGTGTTTGTTGTAAAATAGACATTCCATATTTTCATGTTCTTTTATTATTTATTATTATTAAATATATTTAAACTTTTCATTGTGTCTGGTCCTTTATAGGATATTTCAAACTTTGAGAGTACTTATATCTATTTGGTGACTTTGTGGCCACTCCTGAAAGCCTTATTGCATTGGTCAAACACTACCATTGGTATTAATATTAATTTCACTTAATATAATTGGGTACCCTTGTAAGAGTTTTAGAGTAGCTGGTTTTGGAGTATCTGGTGGCAGTAACTACCTTATATCCTGTGCAGAAGGGGGCATAGCTAGTAAATCTGTGCCAGCATTTCCCAGGTGTGTGTGTGTGTGTGTGTGTGTGTGTGTGTGTGTGTGTGTGTGTGTGTGTGTGTGTGTGTGTGTGTGTGAAACACTGGTTTCACAGAGAGGGTGCTGGAGGACTTAGCTTGGACACTCTGTTGAAGACTCAGCTCTACATTTGTGCCAGTGGGGAGTCTCAATGGGACCCTGGAAAAACACAGACAGAGAAAAATCCAGACCCCAGAGTGAGTGTGTTCCCTGTGTGCTGTTAATGGATACTGTGCTTGATGCAGAGAGCTGCATCTAGAAATACTGGGTGTATTCATTTTTGTTCTAAGTGAACATCCCTCTCCAGTGTCAGTGGAGGATTCAGGCTCCTTGATTACTGGCTCAGAGAGGGGACATCACAGAGCTGCTACCACCTCCTGTTTTTATATAACATCATCAAAAAATCTTTTCTGACTACTTTACTATTGTGGAACTGATATCTTAATTCCAAATAGTGTTTTCTAAGCAGCTTTGCATGTGTGCAACAGAGGCAGAAAGTGCAACAATAACTTGGTCTATTCAGTTTAGCAAGCTAGGTAATTCTTTTATAACAGAATGTTAAAAGCAAAAGCCTATGATTGGGCTGAGCCAGATCATTTCTCTGAGTCATTTTTGTCTTATTGGGTATCTGTCAATCAAGTTTATGAAATCTCTTCCAAAGGCAAATTAATTAAAGATAGTTATTTATAGACCAAATAATGAGCTGTAGGGTGTGTTTCAAAGCAGCACTATTTTTCCAAGTGTATAAAAACTCTCATATGTATCTTTTTTTTTGTTTCAAATTAATTAACCCATGCAATGATATTTTTGTCTCTGACTTATGACTTTTGTATTAGGCAGAATGCTTGGGGTGTCTTAATGGATAATGTTTAATAGCATGCATTAGTATGATCACTTTTTATGTATATGTACTATCTTCATTAAATATTTCAGTATCAGTATATTTTTATATGTAAGTGGCTTTTAACCTGATTGCAACTGAACATGGTCACATACTATGACCATCAACCCACTTAAATTAAGTGTTGTTTGTCAAAAGGATAAAACAGATGATTGTGTGAAAAACACAAAGAAGAGAGGGGTGGGGGAGGAAAACACAAAGAAGAGAGGGGTGGGGGAGGGGTGAGACAGATGTAAAGAAAATAAAAACTGTAAATGTACATTATGATGCTTTGATTTTTATCTACAAAGTCTCTTAGACTTTTGAAGTCTGTAAAATCAATTTCTTTATACCTATTTCAAAAATGCAAATAATAATAATACTGATAATAATAATAAAACTCAAAAATTATCTCTTTTTATGAAATTTAACCTTCTCACTCTGGCTAAATTTCACAATATATTTGGTTTGCCCATCCATTCATTTTTTTTTTATTATTAAGTTAGTACTTTCTATTGTCCCTTTGCTCATGTGGAAACAATGAGTCTAAGGCCTTATTCTTTTAACCAATGTAGTATTGGTCTGAACCTGAATTATTGAAGGGAAAAACTGCAGTCACTAAGAAGTAATACTTCAAAGTGTTCTCAGAGTGCACACACATACACACACACACACACACACACACACACACACACACACACACACACACACACACACACACACCATCAACCCACTCACTCACAGCATATAACATGTGTGAGCATATACATGCACACACACACACACACACACACACACACACACACACACACACACATTTTTGTGCACATAACACGCACGCGCAAGCACATACACACACACACACACACACACACACACACACACACACACACACACACACATGCACAGACACAAACACACATATTGACTACCACGGGTCTATATTAGAACATCGAAGTGTCAGGTCTTCGAATGTTCTAATATCGACACCTAGTAACCGAAAGCTGAAAATAGCGAAGTTTGAGATAACCAAATTCTTTCCTAGGGAAAGAATTCGGTTGTCCATTCCTATTGCTTCGCTATTTTCAGCTCTGCGGTGGAAAGTTACGGTCGGGTTCAGGTAAGTGTGCGATTGTGTGGACGTGAGGGTTAGGGTGGGATAGGTGAGTTAGGGTTAGGGTGTGGGTGAGGTGTGTGTGCGATAGTGACAGACTTTAGGGTTAGGGTTTGGGTTAAGGTAAGTGGGTAGATAGTGGTGTATGTACAGTTTAGTGTAGGTTTAGATGTAAGATTTTAGGTGTATGTGTGTGGATTGCTGTTTGTTTGGTGTGTTTGTGTTGTGTGTATGTGTTTTGGAACAGCAAATTTTTTCCCTAGGAAAAAATGCGATGTTCTAAATTTTTGGTCTTACCGGTTTTTGGTTACTAGGTGTTGATATTAGAACATTCGAAGACCTGAAACTTCGATGTTCTAATATAGACCCGACTAACACATATGAATATACCTTGTTAGTGTGAAAATAGCAATCAGTTCTCCATGTTTATCCTGTAAAACTGTTTTTTGCAATAAATTTAGACTCATGAACTTGATGACTTTTTGAGCTTCCTTATTAGGTTTGCTTCTTACCTATTCATGTCCTCCTAAGTCCACAGTAATATATTTCACTAGCTCCTGATGTAGTCTGTTTCAGTGAAGACATATTTTGTAATATTCCTCCTGAACTTCATTCCCATTATTTCCATTTCAGAGCTTCCTATTTCTAAGATGACATTCAGGTGACATGATCTATTGCTTCTGAGCTGACAGTCAGGTGAAATGACGCCTTGTCATAAACCTTTCTAATGAATCCTTAAGCATTTAAACACCTCTTTCATATTCCATCTGAGCTATATTCATTTCTACATAGTTGAAGGTGAAGATCGTGTCACCTTTGTAAATATTCTCTCCACAAATTTAATCTGTGCCCTTTCAAAAGTGTCTTCCAGAAATATACACAGCTCAAAGTGCAACCTTAACTCAGGTTGTAAGATAATTTCCACATTTCTGCTGTATTTTTTCACCCAGTATGTTTGTAAAAGAAAAAAATCAGATTTCTTTTTCAACAGTATTACAGAGTTTTGCTGGTTAACTTTGTAATATGACTATATCTTAATAAAGATGGAGGCTCTAGGAATTAAAACTGGTCATCTAGACATTCAACACCTCTTATATTCCTTTACAACGCAAAGAAGACAAATCAGTTTCTCATAAAGAGCTCTCCACACAGACGTTTCTCAAACGTGGGACTTGAGTAACAATTAAATACTTAGTCATCTAAGGATGTACAAGATGAGAGAAATGCTGAGTGGAAAATGTCTGCAAACCTTTGCAGGTCATACATCTACCTATTCAGGGAAGAATACTTGCAAATACTGTCTGGCAGTTAGTGCAGAAGATTAAGACTATGAGCTGTTTATTAGCTACTTCCTGTGGTACAGGGTTTGATTCTCTCAACCTTCATTTGCATATTGTGTGACCTTGAGCAAGTCACTTAACCAGGCAGTACTTTAAGGCAATTAGCAATACGGGTTAGGCTCCTAAATGGCCTCTTGGACTGCAAGCCTAGTAATTGCCTATGAACACACGTGACAATAACATGATATCTTATGCCCAAGCAATGTACATGAAAGCCTATGTCCAGCACCAACTACAAGAGAAACTTCACCTCAAGTATCAGAATTCTCCAAGCAAGATTTAGATGGGGTTAGCACAGGCATCTGCTAAAGCTCTATCTGACCTCTGAGAGTGTCAAAGTAAATAAAAAAGTTTGTAAACACAAGAACTAGAAATTATCATTTTTTTTTCTGTTTCAGAGAAAATTAGTTTATATATTAAAATGGCATCTTCACTGCAACTGCTGCTACCCTGTTCTTACAAATTTCTTCGTAATTTTAGTAAACATTTGTAAACTTGATTTAAATATTTATATGTTTGTTGTTATGTGAATGTGGTTTCCTGGTCTTGCTTCTTAACAAAACTGAAGCTTGAGACTATGAATGATCTCATAAGGTGTGTAACTGAATTTAATACCCGAAGATGCAATGTTTATTGGAGAAATTTTGTTATGGCAAGAAGGTGCCATGCATTTATTCAGTTTAGGAGTAATATATTGCTGGAATGAAAAGTAAAACAAGAGCTAAAATACAATGTGCAGATGTCATGCACTTAAAAAAAGAAACCTGGACCCACTGGGTATTTGGACAGGGAGATGGCATTTGTGGACTTCAGAGTTTCAGGAGATAAGTACAGGATTTGTCCAATGTTGGCTATTTGAAAAAACATAACATTTTAAATTATGATGTATAACCTAAGAAGTGTTATTTCTCTGGGAGGAGGGGCATGTTTTACCTGGTTGTCAAAAAGAGATATGAATCTTATACAGAGCATGGGCACCTATGATAATAGATCTGAAAAATGTAACTCAGCTAATTAGTTTTGGATAGATTGTACTATTAATACTGAACATTATGTAAACTGGAGAAACTATTAGTGTGAGGGATATAAATGTAGGTATAGGAAAACATTGTTATGAAGAAAAAGAGTTTGTTGAAAGTTACTCAGAACCCTAGATGCTTGATCGTAGTCTAAGAATCATGGAAGCCTCCAGAAACTGGTGTCTAAAAGAGGGAAAGGTTAAGGTACTATTTTATAGGAACTAGATTTGAAGTATTAAGTGAAGAGGGGGCACTCCCACAAGGAAAATGCAATACTATAAAGTAAAGGTTTATTGAAAGTTAAAAAATAAGAAGAAAGGATGAAATTAAAATTATTTACCTAACTGGAAATAGTTTTAAGAGAGGAGTAAAAACAGATTTATTTTTAAATTAGGTGATGCACAATGATCCTGACATGAACTGTCTATACAGGATGTTAGGCTTATAACAAACTTGGAATTAGAATGATTTAAGATTAGAATGAAAGGTAAAGTTATAGGGTTCTTCTGTGAATGTTTTGGTGTGCTGGTGTGGTAGCAATGATATTTATTAAAAGAAAAATACAAGTTTGGATTATTTTATGATAGAGCTGGTGAGGTTTTGATAAATGCTTTGTAGGTGGAGGAAGATATATACAGTTGATTAACACATATGGACTAGCAAATGAGGGAGAAGGAGGAAGATGTTTAAGAGAGAGAAAACATTTGTTGATGAAATATTTTATTTGCTGGATAAGTGATTTATATTTTCATTTATTTGGATAGTGGGTACAGATATAAGAAATTGAGGGATATTTTGAAAACAATGGGTATATATTTTGCAGGAAATAAGCTGCAGACATGTGAGAAGGGAAAGATAGAGACTTATTCATTAGTTTTTGATTAATAATATTAAGATATGCAATATATTTGCAATAGAAGCACTTTTTTCAGTCTCTGGTTGGATACTTCATCAAATCCCTTATTTAAAAATGATCACTATAAGATATGCTCCAAACCCCCCAATGTTCATATCAGTTACTTTTTCTTTAACAATAATGCCATATGAATTGTATTCTTCAGTTTTCCCAACACAACCCAAACATTTCTGAAAAGATCCCATTAATATGAAACCTTTTTATATCTCTTGGACTATGTGGCAGGTGTCCCTTAAAGAGAAAATTAGTATGTGTTTTTTTATGAAACATACTTAGACAGACAGAGAAAACAGAGTATAAGCAGATACTGGTGTAAATGCATAAAGAGACAGAAAAGGGTAAGTCAGTAGTCACTTCAAGAGAACATGATTCTTGAAAGAAGAATATAACTGAGCTGAAAAATATGTTAAGAAAACAAAGATTTATATTCAAATGAGGAAAAAGATCTGTGCAATGTTTAATAGAAAATACTGCTTTGGTAGGCCTTGATAATATCCCAGGATATTTCCTGAATATCATGAAACATGACCTATTAGGCTGGCTACAATCTCTGTTTAACCATAACCTACAGACAGGCTTCATGCGAAATGAATGGAGGACTGCAACATTTATCCCTGTACACAAAGGGGGGCCTTCCATGGACTCAGGGAACTACAGACCCATAAATCTGACTAGTCCCATACACAAGGTCATGGAAATAATTAGCAAGGATCTGATAAACAATGATATAGGAAACCTACAAACACTGGACCTGATCCAGTTCAGTTTTGTCAGAGACAGGTTATGCCTGCTTAACCTGGTGGACATCTTCAAGAAGGTCACTAAAGTATGGATGAGGGCAAAGAAGTGCCCACTACCTCACTCAACCTGGCCAAGGTGTTAGGCATAATACCTCACTCAGGCATTGTAGATAAACTTACAAAATTAGTCATAAACACATTTGTCTCCTAATGGACAGTCAGCTGGCTCACTGATAGGATGTGCAGTCCTCAAAAACAGGGCAGTTCACCTTTTCCTCAGAAGACTTAAAAACCCACATGGAGTTAAAGAGACTTGAAATGGATGCAAAACATGTGGAATTAGAATTGGCAGAGAATACAGGAACACGTAGGTAATGGGGAAGGAATAACTGAATCCCAGAAGCAACAAAGGTCAGTAAATTTCATCCACAGCATACAGAAGGTGATAATTTTGATAGTTTTATTAATATATTTGAAAGAGTGTGTAAACAGTATGATGTTGACCAAGGGCTCTGGGCATGGTTCCTGACCCCCTTATTCCATGGCAAAGCTGTAACTGTTGCTTCTAAATTGTCTGGTACTCATTATTTAAATTATGACAAGGTTAAACCATGTTTAATGGAATGTTTATCCTTACAGAAGAAAATTTCATGAGCATAGACATAGGGCAGATAAAATTTATGTGATTATATTGCTGAGCTAAGCACTTATTTTCATAGGAGGGTGAGTGGGTGTCAGGTCATCACTTTTGATAAGCTGGCAGACCTTTTGGTGATGGAACAAGCTCTTAGCACTTTGCCTGAAGACATGTTAATCTGGATGGCAGACTGGGAGTGTAACTCTGCAGATGAGCTGGGGAGAAAATAGGATCTCTACTTGGTAAGCAAGGCACCACTGCACAAGAAGGAGATACCCAGTGCTGCACAAGGATATAAGTGAACCCATGGTGGGCAGGCTAAACCCACCCCCACCAGAGTCCACCAGTAAAAGGGGAAGCCACTAGTTCAGGTACACAGCCAGGATCAGGGTTTAAATGTTTTAAATGTAACCAGAGGGGCCATGTAGCATACAAATGCACACTGAAGCAAGGTAGTTAACAAAGGGTGAGTGAGCCACCAAGTGGAAATAACAGCATGCCAGTGGTAAGTTGTCTCGAGACAACAAGCATACCAAACTATCAGTGGAGTTTTGTATCCTAACTTAGTAGATGGAAAACAGGTCATTGCCAAGAGAGACACAGCCTCTGATGTAACCATTGTGAATCCTGCAATGGTTAAAGAGGAGCAGTACTTGCTTGGGCAGTCCACTCCAGTCAGAGCTTTAGGAGGGAACTCATTCCTAATACCTTTTGGCCAGAGTTCACCTTGACTGGGTGGGTGGAAAAGGAAGCAAGCAAGTAGGTGTGTTTGAGGATATCACTGCAGATGTCTTGATAGTGAATGATTTTCATAAGGCAGTACAATGTGTGCATGCAATTTGTTGCAGAAAGGCTTGGAGACAGGCATGTAGATCTAGTAGATCTAGTAGCCTGGGAGAGACCCATATAGACCCCACACCTGAAGTCAGGGCTGGTGATGTGGCCGTTTCGGGGAGGGAGTTACCTTGTAGCAGTGAGCCTGAAGGTGAGCCACAGCTACTGACAGGTGCTGATATTGCCTTGGACAGGGTGACTGCAAGGGCAGAGGTGAGCAGTAGTACCCAGGCTGACAGCGAGGCACTATTGTCAGAAGATACCAGACTACCAGTGGAAGGGGAGATGGGAAGCATCACAAAGGTAGAGTTAAGACAGGCTCAACTCTCGGACCCTACATTATGAGGCTTGAGGGATGTAGGTAAGGCGGCACCTGATTCTCAAGAAAAAGGGGAGTCTGTATACTGGAACAAAAGTATATATATTAGAGAGTCGAACCCATGGGGGGTGGGGGCTAGAGGGTGAGGTAATACAGCAGTTGGTAGTGCCCAGAGCCTACCATTTGGCACTTCTAGCCATAGCCTACGAGATTCCTTTTGCAGGTCATATGGGCATAAAGTGTACCAAGAGACATATTAATGCATCACTTTTACTGGTCTGGGATTACAAAGGATGTAATAGGATACTGCAGAACCTGTGCACTGTACTAAAAAGTAGGCAAGGCAGGAAATGAGGTCCAAGCTCCTTTGATGCCTTTGCCTGTGACTGATAAAACATTTCAGAGGGTAGCTATGGATATTGTGAGGCCCTCAGACTCCTGCTGCCACCCACTGCAAATATCCCAAGTTCCACATGGAAGAAATATAGCCCAGTGTTAGTAGATTATGCAACTAGATACCCTGAGGTGGTGGCTCTTTCCTCAATCAAGGCAGAGAAGGTGGTAAATGCATTTTTAGATATTTTCAGCAGGGTAGGTTTCCCAAGAGAAATGCTGACTGACAGAAATGCCAGTTTCATGTCAGACCTGCTGGCTTATCTGTGGGAGCACAGTGGGGTGATGCACCTAAAAACTATCCTCTACCATCCCCCCGGACTAATGGTCTTTTGGAGAGGTTAAACTCTACACTGAATATCATGCTAAGGGCATTTGTAGACCTGTTTAGGCTCATAGGTTCATAGATTAGTACTAGGCTAACTACCCTTGTGGGCCATTTTAAGCCTAGTCAGTTATACCATGTGAGAGTCAAACCCTGTACCTTGTGTTTGCAAGGTAACTACCTTAACCATTATGCCAACCTCCCACCTTGTGTAGAGCACTCAGGGAAACCTTACTAAGATAGAGATGCTCCTGTGCTGTGTTTTAGAGAGAACGTGACAAATATTTGCCACATCTGCTGTTTGCATACAGAGAGGGATCCCAGGAATCCACAGGTATTTCACCCTTTGAGCTGATGTATGGGCATAGGGTGATGGGGCCCTTGGATTTAATTCATGATAAGTGGGATGGTGAATGTGAATCCCATAAGGAGTCTGTTGTGGTGTATGTCCTAAACCTCAGGACAAGGCTCAGGGAGCTCATGGGCTTGGCCCAGGAGAACCCAGCAGCAATCCAACAGCAGAAAATTGTCTGGTATGACAAGAATTCTCGAGTCCGAGAGTATGCTGTGGGACAACAGGTTATGGTGCTCATTCATGTCAGACATAATAGGCTGCAGGAAACTTGGGAATAACCTGTCAAAGTGGTAAGGAAGGTCAGTGATGTCAATTACATGATATAACTGCTAGACAGGAGGCAGGGGCGCAAACTGTGCCATGTTAACATGCTGAAACCTTACTAAGATAGAGATGTTCCTGTGCTGAGTATTTGCAGTGGGTAGCGGGAGGAGTCTGAGGGGATCTGGGGACTGATTTCTTCAGTGAGGCTTAGACTGACACCTCAGTGGAAAGGATAGCAATGTCCCAGTGGCTATCCCCTACACAGGTTTGAGAAATCCTAGCAGTGTTACAAGAGTTTGGGGACATATTCACTGGCAAGCATGGGTACACCCACCTGGTGCAGTCTCATGTGGATACAGGAGCTCTACGATCTATCAAGCAAGTCCCTTACAGGGTGCCTGAGTGAGCCAGCCAAGGGAGAAGATACAGGAAAGGTTGGAACTGGCAGTAATCTAGGAGTCCAGCAGTCCCTTGGCCTCTCCAGTGGTGCTGACACCAAAGAAGAGTAGCAGCACCAGCTTCTGTGTGGACTATAAAAACTAAACAGGCACATAGAGTCAGATGCATACCCCATGCCTAGGACAGATGAAGACTTAGAGCAGCTGGATGGGGCTAAGTATCTGACCATGACTGATCTGACCAGGAGCTACTGGCAGGTGTCCTTGGCTCCTACTGCTAGAGAGAGGTGAGCCTTTATGACTCCTTTCAGATTATATGAATTCACAAAGAAACCCTTTTACATGAAAAATGTCACAGTAACCTTCCAGTGGGGGGTAGATCGTGTCCTAGGAGGAGATTATGCACTTGTTTACCTAGATGATATTGCCATATACAGCCATTCCTGACAAGAGCACCTTCAGCATGTCAGGGAGGTCCTAAGCAGATATTATAGGGTAGGGTTGACTGTAAAGCCCAATAAGTGTCAGGTGAGTAGGACAGAGGTCTCCTACTTGGGATATAGAGTTGGGAATGGTAAGGTCAGGCCAAAACCTGCCAAAGTGGAAGCCATTCAGACATGGCCTGCCCCTGTTACCAAAAAACATGTGAGGGCATTGTTGGGGACAGTGGGGTACTACAGAAAGTTAGTTCCCAATTATAGTACAATAGCTGCTCCCCTCACAGACCTGACGAGGAAAAACAGACCATATAAGGTAGTGTGGACCCCAGCCTGTGAGTAGGCATTCCAAAATCTTAAAGGGTCTTTAGGGAGGAGCCCCTCTGCTAGTCAGTCCAGATTACAGCAAAGAACTTGTTGTGTAGGTGGATGCTTCAAACCATTGGGTGGGGGCTGTACCCAGCCAGGTTTCCACAGAGGGTGAAGAGCACCCTGTTGTATATCTCAGCCATGGACTCTAACCCAGGGAGGAATATTATGCACCTGTAGAAAAAGAATGTCTAGCCATAATATGGGCATTGCAAAAACTTCAGTCCTATCTGTTTGGAAGGGAAATCAATGTAGTTACAGATCACAATCCCTTAACATGGCTACATTGAGTCAGCCAACAAAATGCCAAGTTATTATGGTGGAGCCTAGGGTTGCAGGCATATGACATGGCAGTGCAGCACCATAGTGGAGTCAGCATTGCCAATGCAGATGGGCTCTCAAGACAGGGTATGGGTTAATGTGTTCCCAGCCAGGATCATTTCTATCAAGCAGTTTTCCAACAGGGTCACTTGAAAAAACTGGCTTGAGTCTTCTAAGGGGGGAGAGATGTGATTATGTGAGGTAGTGCCAGCTGTGCCAAGGGCAGTAGGGCAGTGCATGTGTAACATATGCCAGTATAGCTAGCTGAGTTTCGTAAAGAATTATATGTCATTTGAATATAGGTTCATAGGTTCATAGGTAGGTACTAGGCTATCGGCCCAAGGGCCTAAGTAAGCCTAGCTAACAAGGTTCCCTGGCTTACTCCACCCAAGAAAGTTAATTTCCTGTGTCCCTGTCGAGCAGAGCCACAGAAGTGATCCCCAGGGTGTATTTCCTATTTCCCATCCACTCGTCAAGATTTTTCTTGAAGAGTGCTAATGAGGAACTTTGCTTGACATAGATGGGTAGCTTGTTCCAGAGTATAAGAAGTCTCTGGGACAGGAACCTATCCCTCCAGCATGTCCTGTTTATTGTTGGTGACAAGGTTTAGGTCCCTAGAGCATGTAGCTTGGAGGGATTGGGATTTCTTAAGGTGTAGTATGTCCAACAGCTCTGGGTTTAACATAGCTTTATATGTTAGGCAGAGATCGCCTCGGAGTAGGCGATATGCTACAGAGTAAAGCTGGAGTTTTTTGAGACGGTCAGTGTAGGGCATCTGTTTGAGACCAGTAATCATCTTTGTGAGGTACTTCTGTGGCCTTTTCAGCTGCAGCAGATGTCTTGTGAGGTACATTCCAAAAGGGGCATTGGTACTCTATAATGGGTCTAATGAGTGCCGAGTAGAGGGGAACAATGACCTTTTTTTTCCTGGATGAGAACCCTTTTGATGAGGTGTGCCACATAGAAGGATTTCCTGACTTTTGTGATGATGTGATTATCAAATGAGAGACTACTGTTCACCTGGGTCCCAAGGTCTCTTATCACACATTCAGAGTTAAGTAGAGTGCCGTTCATGTGGTAATTCATGGGTACAGAGTTTTTACCAAAGGGGATGACAATGCACTTTTTGGCATTGAGCTTGAGGCCATGCCTCTGATACCAGGCATCTGTCTCGGTGAGGCCTTTCTGCAGGATGTCCACATCATTTGGGGACTCAACTATGGCTCCTAGTTTGCAGTCATCTGTGAACTTCATTAGCCAGAGGCCTTCTGTGTTAGCCTGTACTTCAGAGAAGTAGATATCAAAGAGCAGAGGCCCCAGGACTGAACCCTGTGGTACTCTACTTGTCACTGGTTTGAAGTCAGATTTGGAGTCTGCAACTTTTACAGTGTAGGTTCTGTCAATGAGCCAGTTGGCAACCCATCTTGTGATGTAGGGATTTATACCTAGTTTAGTGAGATTAGCTATAATTCCAGAATGGGGGATGGTGTCAAAAGTCTTGGCGAGGTCAAGATAGGCTGTGTGAACCACCTTACCCTCGTCTACAGCTTTGGTGACTGCCTCAAAGAAGTCGATCAGGTTCAAAAGGCATGATCTGCCTTTCACAAACCCAAATTGGGTGGGATCCAGAGTTTGGAGGTTACCAATGTCTTTGTTTATGAGTTCTATGATGATACATTCCATGGCCTTGCACACCAGGCTCGTCAGGCTAATAGGGCGATAGTTCCCAGGATCAGTGGCGGCTCCCCCTTTGTGGAGTGGGATAACTGTTGCTGTGCACCATTCAGTGGGCACAAAGCCTGACGTAAGGCTATGATTGAACATGGTGCTAAGGTGGGGAGCCAGTTCTTCCTGAAGTCCAAGTAAAAATCAGCATGGGATGTTGCCCGGTCCCCTGGATGCTGTGTTTTTGGTTTTAGAGAGTGCAGCTTTTACCTGCATAGATGTGATTACAGGGATTCTGCATTCTTCCTGTATAGATTTGGGCCCTTTAGCAGGTTAGAGGGGGGTAAAGTTAGCACTGAACCTATCTGCCAGGATGTTGACAAGATCAGTTGGTTCTGTAATTTTTATACCATTGTGCTGTAACTCAGAGCAGATCTGGGTGTTGCCATTGAGATTCTTGACATAGCTATTGAATGCTTTGTGGTTGCCCTTAGAATCAGTGGCGATTTTGTTTTTGCAGCTAGCTTTGGAGGATATTATAAGGGATCTCAGCTTTTTACTGAGGCTGACTAGGGAACTCCTCCACTCATGGGATATTACTCTCTTTTGCAACAGTTTCTTCCTTCTGTTGTAGAGTTTGTTTATGGCAGGGGACCACCAGCTTGGATTCCTTTTTTTGGAGGATAGCGTCTTGGTTCTGTTTGGAATAGTATGATCCATGCACTCGTGTAAGTGGTTATAGAGTGCATTTGTGTAGGATTCAGCAGTCGTAACTGTATTGTCCATCTGCATGGGTGTCATGAAGTTCACCACTTCTGTCTTAAGAAGCATGAAGTTGATTTGGAGAAATGTTTTACCATGGTTTCCAAAATGTTGGGTGGGGGTGGGATGCCAATATCTGGGGTGATTAGCTTCTTGTCGGATCTGACCAACGAGGAGTTGATTTCAGTTGTGGAACACCAGTCACTCATGTTGGTAATGTCTAGGTCTAGGATATTGTTGCCCCTGGTGGGGGGGGGGGTAGATAAGTTGATCCAGGGCATTGGAATTTATGAATTCCAGAAAGCATTGAGTGAAGGAGTTGGTACATGAGTAGTTTTCCCAGTTAATGGTGGGGTAGTTGAAATTGCCTATTATTAGGGTGTTCGAATATTTTCCAGTATATCAAGAAAAGAGGAGTGGGAATTCTGGGTCATGGTGGGGGATCTGTAGCAAGTTACAATTTGGATTGCAGTTTTGCTCAGAGTTAGTTGCAGTTGGATAACCTCGGATACATTATGCCACGCAACTAGTCTGGAGGTGTGGATATCCTTAATGAATATGGACACACCTCTGCCTTTGGTGTTCTGTTCCAGGTTAGATGGCTGGAAAGTGTGGTATGAGTTATAGCCTGGCAATGCAGGGCTGCTCTCTAGAGCCTTGAATCAGGTCTCAGTCATTGCATAGATAACAATGTTCTCCATTTTAAGGAGTGCCCCAAGTGAGTGCATTTTGAGATTTAGACTTCTAGCCTTGAGAAGCATGTTTTTGCTTTCCTGTTCCTGTTACGGTGATGAATTTGTCATTTGAACCTTGCCTAAAAAAAGCACTAGAGGGGTGGCAAGAGCCTTAGCCAGTATCCGGAATCCCAGGGGGGACAGGTGGAGGCCATCTCTGGCAAAGCATCATGGTCTGTCGACCATGTCGTCCCAGGAAGACAGATACTGGATCCCCTTAGAATGACACCAGAAGCTTAGCCAATTGTTGAAAAAAATAATTTTGTCCTTGTAATGTGGTATAATTCTGGGTGATGGCAAAATGCTACTTAGGTTAGGGTCATACCTGCCTGGGCTACAAGATCGTAGAGCTCTTCCGTGTCTCTTTTCATGTAGTCCAGGGAGGTATGCCTCAGGTCATTCACACCAACATGGACAATGATAGAGTCATATTCGTACTTATGGAGTGACCTGAGTGCGTGGGTTATGTGGCAGATCCTGGCACCCGACAGGCAGCTGACAGTAACCTTCTCCTTGTTTAGCCTGGTGAGTGTGACATCAGTGACTAGTGTATTGGGTACATTGGTTTGCCTTATGGGCTGTGGTTTATTGGCACATTGAGTCTGTGGGCTGTGTGTCATTTGGGTTGTGTTGGGGGGGTGGAGGTTCATAGGTTTATAGGTAAGTACTAGGCTATCTGCCCAAGGGCATCTATAAGCCTAGCCAGAATGTGTTGGCTTTCATCACCCCCTTAGATTAGTTCCCTGTGCCTCGGTCCAGTAGAGCCATTAGTTCTCTGTGCCTCTGTCCAGCAGAGCCACTGCAGTGATTCCTGGGGTAAATTTTCTGTTTCCCATCCACTCATCAAGGTTTCTCTTGAAGAGTGTTAGTGAGGGGCTCTGCCTAATGTAGATTGGAATCCTGTTCCAAAGCATGGGGAGTTTCTGGGACAGGAATCTATCCCTCCAGCACATCCTATTTATCTTTGTGGTGAGGTTTAGATCCCTGGAGCATGTGGCTCATGGGGATTTGTTTTTTTTTAGGTGGAGCATGTCCATCAATTCTGGGTTGGACATGGCCTTGTATGTCAAGCAGAGGTCACCTCTGAGTAAGTGGTATGCAACCGACTACAGCTGGAGTTTCTTCAGTCGGGCTGCATAGGGCATCTGTTTGAGGCTGGTAATCCTCTTGGTGAGGTACTTCTGTGGTCTTTCCAGCTGTTGGAGGTGTCTTGTAAGGTACATCCCAAATGGGGCATTGTACTCTATGGTGGGTCTGATGAGTGATGAGTAGAGGGGCACAATAACTTATTTTGTTCTAGATGCAAACCCTTTTGTGATTAGGTGGGCCACATAAAGGATTTTCTAACCACCTTGGCAATATGATTATCAAAGGAGAGATTGCTATCTACTTGGGTCCCCAGATCCCTTATTACATTTTCTGTATTTAGGGGACTACCACGTATGTGGTCGTTCATGGGTACTTTGTTTTTTCTAAAGGGGATGACTATGCACTTTTTGACATTTAGCTTGAGGCCATGATTTTGACACCAGGTATCCGTCTCAGTGAAACCCTTCTGGAGGATGTCTGCATCAGCTGGAGAAACAATTATAGCCCCAAGTTTTCAGTCATCTATGAACTTGGTCAGCCATAGTCCTCCTGTGCTTGCCTGTATCTCTGAGAAGTATATACCAAACAGGAGGGGTCCCAGGACTGAGTCCTGGGGGACGCTACATGTAACTGGTTTAGAGTCAGACCTAGAGCCAACTGGTTTAGAGTTGGACCTAGAGCCTGCAACTCTCACCATGTGGGTTCTATCCATGATCCAATTGGCAACTCATCTCATGACATAGGGGTTTATTTTCAGGTTGGTGAGCTTGTCTATAATACCAGAATGGGGAATGGTGTTGAAAGTCTTTGTGAGGTCTAGGTAGGCTGTATGGACCTCCTTTCCCTCATCTAAAGCCTTGGTAACTGTCTCAAAGAAGTCCACCAGGTTTAGGAGGCATGATCTGCCCTTAACAAAGCTATAATGGGTAGGGTCCAATGTTTGAAGGTTCCCAATGTCTCTGTTAATGAATTCCATGATGATGCGCTCCATAGCCTTGCAGACCAGGCTAGTCAGGCTTATAGGGAGATAGTCCCCATGGTCCATTGTGGCTCCACCTTTGTGGAGCGGGATAACTGTTGCTGTGTGCCACTCTATGGGTACGTAGCCTGTAGCGATGCTGAGTTTGAACAGTGTGTTTAGGTGAGGGGTTAGTACATTTTGGAGCTCATGTAAGACACATCCTGGGACACCGTATGGTCCCACTGAAGCTGTATTTTTGGCTTTGGATAGGGCTGTTTCACCTGTGTGTCAGTGATTTCTGGGGCTCTACAGTCTTCTGGTATGGTTATGGGCCATTTAGGGGGTGAGAGGAGGGTGAAGTTTGCACTAAATCTGCCTGCCAGAATGTTGGCAATATCAGTCGGTTCAGTGTATTTTGTGCCATTCTGCACTAATTCAGAGCAGATCTGAGAATTTCCACTTAGGTTCTTGACAGAGCTAAAGAACACTTTGTGGTTATCTTTGAAGTCCTTGGCAATTTTTCTTTTGAAGCTAGTCTTGGATGATTTTATGAGGGATCATAGTTTCTTGCTGATACTGATCAGGGATGTCTTTCCTTCTTGGGATTTTACTCTTTTCTGCACTAGTTTCCTCCTTCTGTTGTATAGCTTGTTTATGGCAGGGGTCCACCAGACTGGTTTCTTTTTCATGGAGGAGTCAGTCTTGGTTTTCTTTGGGATAGCACGATCCATGCATTCTTGCAGGTGCTCATAGGGTGCCTTTGTAAGGGATTCAGCAGCTTGGACAGCATTGTCCTTTAGCATGGGGGCTGTGAACCTTTCCACCTCAGTCTTAGGTAACGTGACATTTGCTTTTGAAAAGTTTTTCACGGTGGTTTCCTTGATTGGGGGTGGGGACGGAATGTGGATATCCAGAGTGATTAGTCTATGGTCTGATCTAACCAGTGAGGGTTTGACCTCCAGTGTAGAGCTCTGGTCGCCCATGTTGGTGATGACCAGGTCCAATATGTTGTCACCTCTGGTGGAGGTGTTGACCAGTTCATCCAGGGCATTCGAGTTTATAAATTCTAGGAAGCTTTGGGCAAAGGAGTTAGTACTTGAGTAGTTCTCCCAGTTAATGTTTGGGTAAATGAAATCACCCAATATTAGGGCATTTGGTAGGACCTTCATATTTTCCAGTGTCTCCAGAAATACGGAATGGGGGTCCTGGATCATGGTGGGTGATCTGTAGCAAGCTACAATTTGAATTGCAGTTTTGCCCGTTGTTAGTTGCACATGGATGATCTCTGAGGCATTGTGCTGTGCCACTAACCTGGAGGTGTGGGTATCCTTGATTAATATGGACATACCCCCACCTTTTGTGTTTTGGTCTGGATTCTGTGGCCAAAAAGTATGGTATGAGTTATAGCCTGGTAGTGCTGGGGTGCTCTCTGGAGCCTTAAACCAGGTTTCTGTTACTGCACAGATATCGATGTTCTCTATACTGAGGAGTGCCTCGAGTGCATGTATTTTGAGGTTTAGACTTCTGGCTCAGTTTTTGGTTATTTGTGCTATTTATGGTGGTGGATTTGTCTTTTGAGCCTTGCCTAAAAAAGGCACTATGGGGGCAGCAAAAGCCTTGGCCAGTATTCGAAAGCCTAAAGGTGACAGGTACAAGCCATCACTTGTGAAGCAACGTGGCTTATCGAGCATGTCATCCCAGGTGGACAGATACTGGATCCCCTTTGAATGACACCAGAAACTTAGCCAATTGTTGAAATTGGTCATTTTTTCTTTATACTGTGTCATCATTCTTGGTGAGGGCAGGATGCTACTCAGGGTCAGGGTCATAGCAGCCTGGGCTATGTGATCAGAGAGCTCTTCCATGCCTCTTTTCATGTAGTCCAGGGAGGTACATCTCAGGTCATTCACACCAACATGGACAATGACAGAGTCATATTTGCACTTGTTCTGGAGTGACCTGAGTGCTTGTGTTATGTGGCAGATCCTGGTGCCCGACAGGCAGCTAACTGTAACCTTCTCCTTGTTAAGCCCAGTTAGTGGGACATCAGTGTGCCTGACTATAGAGTCACCTATTACTAGTGTTTTGGGTATATTATTTTGCCTTAAGGACTGTGATTGCGTGGCACACTGATTATGTGAAGTATGTGTTTCATGGTTTGTGATGGGGTGTGGAGGTTGCTTGGCTGTCTGCTTTGGAGGACTCTGTTCCTTTTGCAGATATTTATTTAGAGCCTCTGAGTATGTTTTTGTGTATTTATGTGTACTATCAGGTAATAAACAGCCACTGAGAATGAACCAAATGAACGGTGAGGCAAACGATCAGACAAACGGCTTTAATAACAAATGACTTAGTGCTTTCACCAGAACAATACTGGCTTCTTCAGTAAGACTATACTGTATTCTGTCCTCTTTCTCTCTCTCTTTTACATCATCATATCCTTGTAGAGCATGAGTGCAAGCGATTAGTGTTACTGTGGTGTTGAATGATTACAAGGACGCTATTCATGTGTTCGCAAGTGTGTTTGACTGTGAAATGAGCTTGCAGCTTCTTGTAAACAGCCGTTATTTATTCTTATCCTCGTCAGACAGTTTGTGTGAAGAAAAAAAAAAGAGAGATGATGCTTTTAAACTGTAACAATGAAGTTTTCAACACCGATCAGTTATATAACTATTATATTTATATTTTTTACCAATAAAGCTGAATGTGTTCATACTATTTTTTTCCTTTTTCTTACTCATCCACTCATAGACCTCTTACTACTACCCCTCCCCTATTCTATAACCCTATCACACTCTTCTCTTAACTATCCATCCCCCTTGGTCTTATCATACTATACTCCTCCTCCCATTTCCTCCATGACCTCTACTCCTCCCACCCTAAACCTACACCACTTTTGACTTAGCCGTCCCCTATTCCCTGTTATCTCTTTAACTCTCCTCATCCTCCTTTGTACCTTACCACCTTAACTAGTACTTCATCTTCCTCACCTTACTTCTATCTCGTCCCCACCCTTTCCAAACATGCCCTCCCATTATCCCTACACCATCCAACTCCCCTGCTTACTCCTCATCTTACTAATACCGCTATATTATGTGACCTCCTACTCTCATATAGCCCTCCAACTCCCTCCCCCTACCCAAACTACCCCTACCACTCAACTGCAATCTTCACTACTCTCTCACTTTCACAACATATCCTCCTCTCTTATCTGTCCCAATCTACTGCACCTCTTCCATCTTAAGCTTTTCCCTAGCACTATAAAACTCCCTCTCTTAAATTTCTACTATCCTCTGATAAATACCTTCCTCCTACACACTTCAGGCCAAAACGTATTACCTACAATATCCTAGCCTTATCTGGAGACATTCATCCAAACCCTGGCCCCTGCCTCAGCTCAAACCTCACCATCCCTCCACCCTCTTCTTCACCCTCTATAAACAAGACATCCTCCCTTTCCCCATCTCCACCCTCTTCCCCTCTTAGTACTCTTAAGATCTTCACTATCAATGCCCAGAGCCTTAACAACAAATCTCACCTTGTCCATGCTTGGATCAATCACTACCAACCCGACATCTTAGCCTTATCCGAAACCTGGCTAAAACCCCACATTACTGACTATGAAATCCTGCCTCCTGGCTACCACATCCTCAGAAGCGACCGTTTAAATAAAAAAGGTGGAGGCTCTGCACTAATCTACTCCAACCTTTTCTCCCTAATTCCTCTCCAAATCCATACCCCTCAATTCAAAAATTCTGAAATCACAACTAGCCTTCTTCGTTTGAACAAACACAAAACCATCTGCATTATTTCTATATACATCTCACCCGGCAATAATATCTCCACCCTCGAAGATATCCTACACTGGGCCTCAACCGAAATAACATATGAAACCTTTATTCTAGGCAATGTCAATATTGACTGGAATAAAATCAACACTCCTTCCCCTCTTCTGTCTATTAACCTTTACAACTTCATTCAAGTAATCCATTCTATAACTCGTCCTAACAAAAAACAACCCCCAGGCTCCATCCTTGATTGGATACTTGTCTCCCATCCTAACAAAATCACTCTCTCTGACACCATTCCTGACACCTTCAGTGATCACCTCCCTGCCTTCATCCATAGATCAACTAGTACCATCCAACACCAACATGTCTACATTCAAACTCGTAACCTTAGCAATTTCAACCCTTCTACTTTTTCCAACATCCTTAAACAAATTAACTGGCAAATCCTAAACTCTCTCCCTCTTGACGACACTGTAGAGCTTTTTAACTCTATTTTCCTAAAGACTCTTAACTCCCTAGCCCCTCTAAAAAACAAACAAATTAAAAACAATCCTGCCCCCTGGCTCACTAAAGAAACTAAACAAATTATGCGCCACAGAGACAAATCCTGGAACCTTTACCAGAAAAATAAACTGTCCTCTGCACTACTCCAATATACCCAAGTCCGCAACCAAGTAAAAAAACTTATTACCAAAGACAAAAAAAAACTACTATAATAAATTTCAGCAAAACAACAACAAGAACCCTAAGCAATTCTGGAAATCAGTTAACTCCCTTCTCCATCCAGGATCTGGAAATAACCCCTGCCCTGATCCTAGCTTAACTGACAATGAACTTAGCTCCAACTTCAATACCTTCGTCACTGAATCCATAGCTAAACTAACTAAAACATTCCCAAATATGAACCCTCCCAACTCCCCCCTCAAAGCACCTACCTCCCCAAATAACAAGCCCCCTATTTCCATCTCAAACCAGTATCTACCTTTCTTATAAAAAAGCTTTTATCTAAACTAAAGCCTTGCTCAAATGCCCCAGACAACATACCCTCCTCTTTCCTCAAATGTGCAGCTGAAGGAATTGCTCTCCCAATCAGTATCCTGATTAATAGATCCTTAAATGAATCATATGTGCCCAAACTCTAGCATTCAGCCTACATTCTTCCTCTCCACAAAGGAGGCAAAAACACCTTTATCTCCAACTTCCGCCCCATTGCCCTCCTCTCACCAATATCTAAAATTCTAGAAAAATGTGTCCACCTTCAACTTTTGCCAATACCTAATTCAGAACGACCTTCTTACTCACACCCAGCATGGTTTCTGTCCTGGCCATAGTACCACAACTGCCCTACTATACTTCCTAGAAACTGTCAATCTAGCTCGAGACTCTGGACTCATAGTATCCACAGTTCTGCTAGATCACTCTAAAGCCTTCGACACCATTTCCCATTCCCATCTTCTCCTCCACCTTGCCAACCTCAATCTCTCCTCTAACACTCTTTCCTGGTTCTCCGCCTACCTATCCGACAGATCACAGGCTGTCAAATGGAAAAACTCCTCCTCTTTCTTCCTGCCTACTCCTACTGGTGTTCCCCAGGGGTCCATCCTTGGACCCATGCTTTTCAACATCTTTATTAATAACCTTCACTCTGTCATCCCTGATACTACAGTTATCCAATACGCTGATGACTCTACCTTGGTCTGCGCTGCCCCTAATATTCCTGAACTACTGTACAAAACTCAAATAGCTTTTTCCACCACTGAGAGCTGGATGCACCAAAATCATCTTTCTCTCAACTTTAATAAATCTAAAATCCTAATATTTCTCCCCTCCAAGGTTATCTCCTTTGACAAAAACACTTTCAAGGTGCAAAGCAAATCATTCACTGCAATAGAAGTAGTTCCCTCAGCAAAACTCCTTGGCATTACCATAGATGAACACCTCAAATTCGATCTTCACATACTACAAAACATAAAGAAAACCCACCAATAGCTAGGCATGCTATATAGGAACAATCAATTTCTCTCCAACTCCTCTAGGCACACTCTGGCAATAACCTACCTTCTACCCTCTCTTCTTTATGGAGCCCCTCTTCTAACCAATCTGTCCACATCCATCACCTCTAAACTTGAAGCTTGCTACAATAAGATCTCCAAATTTGCCACAAAATCCAAAACTTCGACTCACCACTGCCTCTGCCTCCAATCCCTGAACTGGTTAGAACTCCCTAACCACTTAGACTATCTCCAGCTAACCAACGCTCATAAACTAATATTCTCCCCTGATAAATTCCCAGCCTTAAAGAATATTCTTCCCCCCCTACATCCCAAACAGATCTTTGAGATCTGAACACCAAAACCTAATCTCTATTCATAAACCCAAATGTCCTGCTGGTCAGCTTCTACTCTCCTTCTCCCTAGGTAAAAAATGGAACTCTCTCCCTTCTTCACTTAGGACTACCCCCAATATTGAATCCTTCAAAAACCAACTCTTCCTTCACCTATCTTCCAAATGGAAATGCTCATGCTTTCACCCTACATAAACTTTTCCTCCAAGCTCTACTTGCTCTACTTACTCCTGCTCTATTATACTCTCAAGCTTAATCCCATCTATCCAAAGGGCCTGTACTAGCAGATGTCAAATTAACTACTACCCAGTAAATATAAAAAACAAAAAAAAAACAAAAATAAATAAATAAATAAAGTTTCATCATGTATATTAAATTTGAAATTTTTTTTTTCATTTTTGAATTTATAACCTACATTTTGTAACTTTTTGTTTTTCTTTTGTATTTTGTACTTCTTCTACAACATTTTGTAACCAACACTGTATTGTATTGCACATGGAGCTTTTCTCCCCGGGCCTCCACTGAAAATGGGCACTTCTTGGCCCAGTGGACTTCGCCGGTAATCAAACTGAAATAAATAAATAAATAAAATAAACCTACTGCTTATTGCATGATATCTTGTAGCCACATGAAACCCAATGGTTACAAACCATCTATATGAGCTGCATGTCAGTATTTCTTAACAGAGACACCCAGATCATTCACTGCTCTTCTCCTTCCTCTCCCCACCTCCCGTTCTCAATTCTATCCCATCAAGACAATCTATTAAGTAATTAAAATGAGCTTTTTGAAAGAAACAATCCCTACAATACTTCACATTTAGATTTGATATGAGTGTCATTGTGCTAATCACTTGACACAAGCAGCCTCATCCTGTAGTAAGTAGAGTTGAAGCATCACTGTATTAAAAAGGAAAACAGAAGGATTATAAACAATATTATGCATATTGAGACAACTAAAAAAAAGTAAATGTACATACATTTTGGTTTCAGTTTCCTTTAGTATATATATTTCACTTTTTAGTAGAATCTTTGAGAGTATTTAAACTTGTTGCATTTTTTATTTCAGTTTTTTGTTTCTTCTTCTTTACATCAGTCCAGGAATTTTTTTCTTGGGATCTTTTCAGTGAGTTAGATGGTGACCAGTCCATTTCTTCTGGAATTGTAATTATATTATTGTTCTTGATAAAAGAAGCTGCCTCATCTATGTTGTTGAAGGTTCTCATTTCATTTGAGTGAAGAATCTTGATTTTTGCAGGGTATGCAAGTTGAGCTTTAATTTTTGTTTTGTTTCAAGAATTTTACAAATGGCCATGCTTTCTTCCTTAAACCTAGAACTCTAGTTGAATAGTCATTATCGAATCGTATTTGGTGTTGTTTATACTTTAAAGGACTTTTCCTCCATGCTGACTTTAGTATAAGTTCTTTATCAAGGTATGATAAAAACGTTATTACAATGGATCTAGGAGAAGTATTAGGGGATGATGATACAGGTTTTCCTATGGCTCAATGGGCTCTTTCTATGCCATTTGACAGTCCTTCTTTTAGGTCTAAGAATTCCGGCAACCAGGAATTTAAAAATAAAATAATGTCCTCACCCTCAGCTTTCTCTGGAAGACCAAATATTCTAATATTTGTGCGCCTTTCTCTGTTTTCTAAATCATCTGTCTTGTTGATTAACCAGTTATTTTGTTGTAAGAGAAATTCACTTTGGTTCTCTTCTTCCTTCAACCTTCCATCTATATCAGAGAGAGATGTTTCAATGTTCATTATTTTTGTTTGTTGCTGCTGTAATAATTCTTTAAAGACATCTGTTTGTTTTTGGCAGTTCTCTTTTAGATTTTCAAGGTTGTCCTTAAAATTATCCATTTTCAATGACAGCTCCTGCAGTACAGAGGACATCAATTGGATTTCCTTCTTCAAGGCTGTTTCAGAGTGTGAGTTCTTTGACTTACTCATTCCCAAGTGGCTATAGTAGTCTCCAGATTAATTTGACAGGAACATATTGACAAAAAGCTTTCAAAGTTAGTGCACTATTAGTTCATAAGTTTATCAATAATAGTTGGATATTTTTGTTCGATGAAATTAATTATTTCCCTGTTATTTGAACTAGTTTTGTGGAGCTCTAAAAAAATGCTGCTACCAGTTAGCCATTCAGGCTCCGCCCCCTTCCCTTCTCCTCTTGACTGTCAGTTCCAGTCTTGGATTGAGAGAGCTTTGCTTCCAGTTTGGCTGTATAATTGCATCTCTCGCATATATTAGTGTTTGGTGGTAGGAGGAGAGGGTTGTCTGTGTACATGAGGCAGTTGTAACATTGCCTCAAAATGCCCAGATTCACCAGTTGGACTGTAGAGTACACCTGAAGCTGCCCTTTGGACATGCCTGAATAGGTAAAGTGAGCTGTTTTATTGATTAGCTGGTAGGGACAAATAGAGAGCCTTGTCCTTCTGGACGGTATAGAGGGTCTAGTGCTAGGGTTAATTAGTGCTTGCTATGAGTTTTGAGCAAGTGCTGGGCTGTGAAATGAATGGTTTGAGTGCTTAAGTTGAAAGTTTGTCTAGTCCCAAGGGAAAAATTGAAGAGTACACTTTGTGGAGCCTGGAATAGTTTAACCCCAGTGAACTGGCACTGCCCGGAGTTTTTATAGCAGGGAAATAAAATAGATACAAATTAGCCCAAAATGGCCAATAAACTATTAACTTCTGGGCTACAGCAAATGAGGCACACAAATTTCAGAAAGAAATAGATCAAATAAGCAGTCATAATAAGCCTTTAACCAGAAATTCCCAGCTCAGAAGGGCAGAATCTAGCCTCTCCTCCTACAAGAGTGCAGACTACAAACCTTCTTAATGTAAAATAACTGGTCTGAAGCCCAAGTGCTTAAACCAGAATTAATGTGCTTTTAGAATAACAGACACTGAGCCTTCAATCAGCAATTCCTAACTTAGAAGGACGTAAGTTACCTGTCCTGCATGCGTTGATTGTGTTTCGGCTTTGGAGGTCTCTGTTGCTTGAGCAGATTATTATTGAGAACCTCTGTGAATGTTTTTGTGTTTCTATGTTTGAAATTTGGTGGTGTAGGTTTAGTGAGTCTATGTGATGAGTGTGGTGTGGTGCAAGTGTTTACCTTCTCTTCTTGACTGCCAAGATCAGTCTTGGTTGGAGAGAGCTTTACCTCCAGTTTGGCTAGATAAATGCATTTCTCACAGGTTGTGGTATTGGGTGGTAGGAGTAGAGGGTTGTCTGTGTACATGAGGCAATTGCTACATTGCCTCAAGATGCCCAGATTCATCAGATAGACAGGAGAGAACACTGGGAGATGACCATTGGACATGCCTGAATAAAAAAACTACTTTCCTCTAGACAAGTGAGGAAAGTGAGTATAAAAGCTGTTTTTCTCTAAGCAAGTGAGTAAAGTAAGTACAAAAACTGTTTTCTGCTAGGTAAAGAGGAAGACTGAGTGCCGTAGTTACAGGTGGGAAATGAGCGCAAACACAGGCTTTTAAACGAGAAGGTAGAAAGAGATGGAAAAACTGCCAAAACGGCCAAACAGTACTGGACACAGCAAATCTGTGGTAGATAGGCTACCTAGTGTTTACCACTCCCATTGATAAGCAAGACCAAAGGGATGTGCTACCACATGGTAGATGTATAAGTCAGGGGGTAGTCATGAAAAAAGTCTGCTGGGCTCCAGCCATAGAGACTGTCAGTACTAGCATACCTCAGAAGCTGCTAAGGGGTGGCAGGAGTTCCTATGGCTGGGGATTTGACCCTGATATCTGCCTGGATGATGGCTCTGTGATTGGCTTTTACCTCAGCGGAGAACAAGTCAGTCAGTGATGACTTTCTTCACTTTGGGGAAAGAATGGGTTACATGGATTGTGGGGCACTGGTGGTCAGCAAGCAGGAGGGGGGGGGTAAAGAAAATGATGTCAGTCCTGTAAAAGTAAGCCAAGTATTAATTTTGTGCAAGTGACCATTAAAGGATAAACTAATTCATACTAATGACTTATTATGTCATCTGCATAATAAAAAGTATACATATTAGTAAGTTAAATTTCAAATGAATTAATGAAGGCAACAAACAAGAGGGGAGTCAGTACTGTTCCTTGCAGTATACCCTATTTGTCTGGTCAGGGTAAGGATATAAGTCTTTTATTTACCTTCAAACAAGCAGCTAGATGAGTAGCTTTTGAAGAAGAGAATTGTAAAAGTGATGACCCATACAATCTGAACTTCTCTGGTTAATCTGTGATGTACAACAGAGTGAAATGTTTTGCTCAAATTACAAAGACAGTCACTGTTAATATGACTTTGTGCACTTGGAAGGTTTATTTTTTTCAATGAGAATTAAGGTGACAGTTCATATATTAACATTAAATGACTACAAAGACAATTTAACAAATAGATCTGTTTCAGGTACCTTAGAAAGTGCTGATGAAAGAAGGGTGATGGAGTTCGGCTGACTGGTGGATCTCTTCCTGGATAATGACAAAGGGCATAGTTATTAGGCAAAGGTAGGACAGTTGTTGGCATTTAAAGATAGTTATGATATGCTGAAAAGGAAGTGAGACAATTTCATCACAAGCTTTAATAAATTTGGTGGGTAAGTTATTAGCTTAAGCTACATCATAACATGGAAGCTTCATTAGTCACCACCTTTTGCCAGGCACTACC
>NC_056746.1:869156082-869336082 GCF_019279795.1 Protopterus annectens | reverse complement strand
AAGACAGCAGGACCACTTCACTTGTCCATATAATGCTAGTTGTATCTTTGGGTATGTAAGGTTTTCCAGTAATGTTACCTTTTGGTTATGGGTCATTATTACATTCGACCAAATAGTCCTAAGGTAACCCTTGAATTTGATTCCAAAGTTTCTATTAAATGTTGTCAGTTTCCTATATTTTATTTGGGAAAAGGAGAAAATTCAAAGAAATATACAACTACACAATGTCTAGTCTTCACTTATGTGAAGAAATGTGGTAATCATACCATACAGGCAATTAGTATTCCTCCCAATAATACGAAAGTACAACTAAATTTTACTCCTGGAGTTTCTGTAATATGTACTAATACCACAGTCATTGCAGGTGGCATACATTAGGTATATGTTCTATCAATATTAACAGGTAAACCTACCTCTGTTCAGACAGACCATTTGGTTAAAGGTAGGCAGAGAGTATCAAATGATTGTAGTACCCCCCTACACCCCGATTTGGGGGGGCTGCATCCCCCACACCCTCCCTACTTTAATATGCTAACTCCGAGATTGCACTACAGTGGGGAAAAGGACCATTTTCAGATCCCCACTATAGTGCAATCCGCCCCAATATGCTGAATCTGCAATGAGTGAATGTCACTGTGCCTTCACTCATTGCACATTCAAACCTTTTTTCGTTCGAGGTTTGCATACTTTGCAAACATCCTTTCAGACATCTGCTGTTCACCCATGTGCAAAATGCACACATGAAGGTAAACCTATTCATCATCATTGTCCGATCCTAAGGAAGATCCAACATCAGGTCTTTCTGTTGCCACAGAGCCACTGACATCACCACCTGTGGGGATAGAGGTAGAAAATTATTTTTTACTACACTCAACACTGAGCTATTGCAATCATTACTAGATCATATTAAGAACTGCAATCTTTATCCTCTTGCAAACAAACTGACTACGTGCAGAGTGCCCAGCTGCATGCAATACCATCAGCATTGATCAAAAGGAAGTTCAATGTGATACCAATGTATGCATAGGAACTTTGACTGCAGATGGATGTATAGCTGTTGGCCTATGTACAGATGTTGCCGAATATAAGCATCTCCACTAATTATGTAATGCATGCCATGTGTTATGTTGTCTGTGTGGTGTAAGCATCCTATCATACAGTGCTGATAGCGTTCATCTGTCAACAAATGATCTGACATGCTGTCATACAATAGCTTTCCTCAGAAGCACAACAGTAATGTAAAATTCAAATGTGTTATGTGAACATATCATAGTAATTGTAGCAAATTCTGAATGTATTAGGTAATGAATGAAAGCAGTGCGCTGTTGGTTTCTGAATGTTGTCCAATAATGATATCAAGCAGTAGTATAGGATCAAGCAATTCAAATTGACCCTAAGTTAGAGTGCATGTAGCAAATAAACAACCAGTGTACATTACAACCCAACATAGCTGTATCAAAGCATGTTAGCATACAATTGTAATACATATAAGAAAATGGTTATCAGATGTAATACACTTTGGATGTAACATGTGCACTGAAAGTGTGTTGGTCTCACAGGCACTGACGTATCTTTTGTACCATCTGCTGTGGATAGTTCCATATCACTGTTAACCATGAAGCCCATAGCTGTCCAACAATACACAAATATGTGTGGTGTATGCACATTGTTCTTACAAAATTTATGCAGTGACATGCCCCTATACTCATACATATTTTTGTGGGACAGGTGCCCTTTTTTTTAAGGTTGGTGTGGGAAGTTGGGGTAGGCAGTTAGATAAGTGTGGGGGTGGTATGTTGGGAAGGTGAGGAGGCATTTGTTGACAGACAAGACACCCAGACATGTACAGGGTTAGAGTAACACACAAGAGTGGTGTAATCAACATGGATGGGGTGGAGTGTTGGAATCCGAGGTCCTATGGATGTAGAGAAGGGTACCAGCATGACTCAAGCCATCACCCTGTTGACTGTCAACACTGTCTCATCGCTGTTGAGCTTGCTGCAGTGCTCTACATAGGTTCATAGGCTCATAGGTTGGTACTAGGCTATTGGCCCTAGGGCCTATACAAGCCTAGCCATAACAATTCCCTGGCTATTTCTTCTCACACTATTTACTTCCCTGGACCCCTGTCTAACAGGGCGACTGACATGATCCCTACGGTGAATTTCCTTTCTCCCATCCAATCATCAAGGCTCCTTTTGAAGAGGGCCAAAGAGGTGCTCTGCTTGACATGTATGGGCAGTCTACATCAACGTCTACTTCGACAAAGGAGGATGTAGAGCATACTCTCCATCTGGCTCAGTCTTGTGCCCATAGTTTTGGACACAATCCTGGACACAACAGTCAGAAATTCCTCATGGGTGGCATAGGCACTCCTTTGTTGTCTGTGATGAGTGGGGACCCCAAGCCTGACCACTCGCACAGCACTACCTGAAGGGCCAGGTAGGGTAGGGGCTGTGGAAGGAGCACCTCCGGACTGCTAACCAGAAGTGCTGTCCCACCAGTTAAGGCTGAAGCCACCCTATTCCAGACCTCAGACTTGTAATCAGTCCCATCATAGGGCTCCTGCCCAAGCAACAGCCTAGGACCATGGTCCTTAATAATGAGACTAAGAAGGATCTTAGTCTCATTAGCAACTCAATGCTGTGCTCTGAATTGCACTCTCTGTCTCTCCTCTCACTCCAGCCATGTTGACACTGCAAGAACTACCTCAATATCTGAGGTGTTTTCTTGGGTCTATATTAGAACATTGAATATTTAACAGTTTGAATCACTAAAGGTCGACCTTTAGTGATCGAACTGTTAAAACATTGAATGTTTGAAAACAAAAAATAAAACAACAACAAAAAAACTAAATGGTGTAAGCAGGGGGCAAGCCCCCCTGCACCCCCACACCCCCGCTACTTAAATATACCAACTTCGAGATCACACTTCAGTGCACTACAGTATGGAAATGGAAAATTTCCATTTCCTAAACTGCAGCCCGATCTCAGAGATGGTATATTTAAGTATCGCTGGTGTGGGGGGCACAGGGGGGCTTGCCCCCCTGCTTACAGTAATTAGTTTTAATTTCTTTCATTTTTTTTTAATTTTTTTTCTTACTGATTCGATGTTAGTGAACTTCGATGATATGGTGTCCACCATATCGTATTCGAAGTTCAGTAACTTCGAGTTTGTAATATAGACCTATTTTCTCAACTATTTTGCCTTATATATGCTTCTGTAACTGCCAAACTGCTCACTGGAAGTGTACACTTTTTGAAATATTGATACATTTGAATCACCTGTAATTTTTACAGCAATATAAATGAATTGACAGACCCAGGATCTTTTACACTAGAGTCTGTCACTGTACGCACATAACCATAACCAAAGTTGTTGTTGTTTATTTGTTTTTTTTAAATTATCCTAATAGTTAGCAGTGCATCGCGCAGCTCCGCACAAAGTGTTTGCGCTAACCCAGAACTGAGAAGCACGTGTTAGCTATTTTTAGCTACTTCCTGTTTCTATTTTTAAATCTGTCTAGTCACTGCCCATAAAGCAGGCTTAGCTCTGCAGCACACTGTGCTAGGGGAGATTTAAAAAAAATGTATAATGAATAATGAGATGGAGTTTTAAAAGTACATATTAAGATATCACATCAACAGAGTACTGTTCCCATGTACATGCCTATCAATAGGGTCCTTGGAAATTGCCTTTTGACATTTATTAAGGCAGTGTACTCAGATATGTTGTGAAACACAGCAAAATTTGACAGCAATTGATGTGGCTGCATGTTCCATGGACCTGCTTGAAGTGTGGAAGGTCCTAGGTTCAAGTACAGCTGCAGAATTGCTTTTCACGCTGTTTACACACATATGCAACTTTTCTTTATGATATTTAAACCCATCATCCCCTTACAGGAAATCGCATAATAGGAAATATAAACATCAATAAGCAGTGTTTTGTAGAATATACAGTGTTCAGGCCAGGCATTCCAGTAGCTCACACTATTACTTCTTGCAGCCAATGCTTTGTGTTAAAAATCCTGCCTAGTACACTTTTATACACTGCTATGTCAATTGTTAAACTGAAACAGTGCTTTAAACTCTTGAGAAGAGCAGCTCAGGAGGTGACTCCTATCCTAATCAGCCAAGCACACAGACAACTCCTAAACTGCATTACTATAAAGCATGCAATCATCCTACATTCTGCTTTTTCCTCAATGCTGACAAATCACTGGAGTGTTGATTTGGAATTTTTATCTGTTGGAATGCTAGGGGCTGCTCCTGCTTTACTGCATTTGTATGTGCTTCAGGCTGAAGCCAATGCTGCTGCTGGTGCTACTGGCATTAGGCCCATATGTAGGAGAAGGAGGATAGTGTTAAGGCCAAGGATAACCTTCCACATGCTGCATGAGCTGGAGATTGTAGATCACTATAGGATGGACAGGGACATGTTACAGGAACCCTCTGAGCTGTGTGTCCTCACCTCACCACAAGAACTAACAGAGGGGAGCCCATCCCAGTGGAGACTAAGGTATGTGTGGCCATGATAATCTTAGCTACAGGTACCTTTCAGAGGCAGACTGGGGACATGATGGGTGCATCACAGCCATCAGCATCCAGGATCCTACACCAGTTTCTGGATGCCATGCTTATACGTGGTGGTGAACACATATACTTCCCCCGTAGTGCTGAGGAGAGAGCCAGCAATACGGTCCACTTCTATCACATAGGTCACTAATCTGAGGTATTGGGCACCATTGATTGCACACATGTGCACATCAGGAAACCACCAGGTGAACAGGGTAGGGTCTACATAAACCACAAGGGCTTCCCCTCCATCAATTGCCAGGTTATGTGTGATGCCAGGGGACTCATCCTGAATGTGTGTGTTGGAAACCCTGGCAGCTACCATGACTCCCACATCTGGCATTCATCACAGCTGTACCAGATGTTTGCCAGAGAGGACATCTCCCAGGGCCATTTAGTAGGGAATGCTGGCTATGCCCTGGAACTGTGGCTGATGATGCCCATCAGAAATGCACACACCCACAGGCAAATGCCATAATGAGGCACATGCACAGACTAGGAACATAACTGAGCATGTGTTTGGGCAACTTAAGGCATGGTTCTGGTACCTTGATATCTCTGGTGGAGCCTTGCAGTATGATCCACGCACATGTAGGCAAATATTTTCAGTGTGTGCTATGCTCCACAATCTGGTCCTGTGGAAACAGCTGCAGCAGGAACAGCAGGTCCAAGGTCCTCCACTCCCCCACCAGTGCCTATGGCTACACAGGAACATCCACAGGTTGACTTGGAGGAGAAAACACCAGTGGAAGTACCTGTGGGCAGACACAGACATGCTCAATATGCACTTGCCTTGGCTAAGAGACATGATATAGCAATCACACTGGAGACATACGGCCTTAGGGACTGACACGGCCTTCTCTTTTATTCACATAACTACATTAATGTGATGGCAGGCTACACTCACAGCCCTTACCTGTCTCTGTATTTTCTGTGTCCTGCCTGTATCTGACATGCACAACCCTGCACTGCTATACTTTCCACCCCTGCAAATGCCAAGAATGTCATGGGTCTACTACTACCTATTTCTGCACTGTCCTATACACATTACTACTTTAACAGTGGAACACAGGGATTTTGCACATGTGTACCATTAGTATGAGCATGCATTCAGAATGGTTGCACATCCTTGAGTGTATCATTACCACTGAACAGTGTATGGCTGCCCCCCCAAAAAAAAAATTTGGCACCTTTACTTTTCACACTACTCAATTCACACCAGCATTCCGCATGTCTTGATGTAACAGTCACACAGATGTTAAAATATGGTAAACACCATTTCCCTCTGGCACAGGCAGGCTGCACTAACATATTTTCATACTGCTTAATAAATGCTGAGCATATCCAGCTTTTACACACTTACAGAGAAATAAGCAATGTATATGGGCACTATTGCATAAATGATGTACTATGGGTTTGAACGCAGGACCTAGTGAACTACAGGCCAGCACTCTATCCTCATAACTATAGTAGCTGCTATGAGCACTGAGACTTTACTAGAATATATCACACAACAGGTTTTACAAATGCCAAGCAACAATGAGTAGGCATTATTAATTATTGGACACCTGCCAGCTACGATTTATTGGTTCCTTTGCCCATTTTTGGATTATCCTCACTTTGCATGGTTTAATGCTGCTGCCCATCACAGCATGCCTGGCAAACGCGTGCTAAGATTTAAATGGAAAAATAAAAAAATTAATTAATTACATTTACGTGCATTTTGTTAAATAAAATCAAGAATTCAATACACAGGAGGTTCAGGATCAAAAAGTTTACTAGTGTACACCAGGAGTCAAAAAACGTACAAGTACAGGATTTTGTCTAACATGAAACAGGAAGCACACAATTTTATATAGGTTTAACATTCAAGCTGTGCCCACCTTACTGACGTGGTATGTCACAGGGCATCTACATCACTTTAGCTTACAGTCCTCTATTCATAAAAACTGCTGATGCTGTATATTTTAAAAAAAGTTTTCCTCTGGTAACAATACGACCTTGCTATCCACCTGGTCAGACATAATGTCTTTCTGTAAAGTTACTTCTTCAAGGTTTCATATCAGTTCGAATACAATAGCATATTCAGTCTTCTAATACACATCTTTGTTCACTGTAACACTTTCCCACCAGCTGCATGCTATCTCAGTAACACATATACAAGGCCAAATCATCCCAGCAGGAAAGAGCAGAAGATTTCGTTATTTCACACATTTAATTTCCTGACCCAGCAGATAATCACTTGTGAAAAGCATAAACATTAAAACTTGCTAAGCTAGCATCTGCCAGGGTCGAAGGTCAGCTTGCTTCAATCCACACTGAAGTTTCAAAACTACTTGCATTTACACATGAATTAATCCTTTCTGTTATATTATTAATAGAATAAAATGCATCATATACTATTTTGCTTCTAAACTAGCATTTCTCATATATTCAAATACACATTTTTCTAACAATTTACAGTACATAATACTTATTTCTACATTAACAGTAACTAGCATTGGTAAACCATCCAGTTAATGGTTTACCAATGCTAGCTTCCAGCTACACACACTTCACTGCTTACAAGGAAACCTGTTCTGTGTAAGCAGTTGAAAACTCATTCATGTCAGCACATGAACAAGCTGCTCACACTTTGTAGAGTGCATGAAGCCCATTAATAATTTAGGGATCATGTTCTCTATACAGTGCTATAGGCAGCATGAAAAGTCTCTGTAAAGGCTCTACATGGAGCCTGCACGGTCTTTAATGAATACTGCCCTAGGTATTACAATTGAAGATTTATTTGCAGTTCTGGGGAAGAAATGTTACCTGAAAAGCTGTTCGTTGATTATAACCATGATTTGTAAACTGCACTTTTCAATACAAAACAAAAGTAAGGTGCTTAGATATGTCCAAAAAATATATCTGGGCAATGAATACTATCTGCATTCTCTAATAGTTTGATTTCTACATGCACACCACCACTATTTTGGCTTTGTAAACTGACCCTATCTACTCCACCATATTGTCCAATTTTGTTTCACTGGCAGTTGGCAGCAATAACTATTTCTTTTGTAAAATTACTTATTTTTACTCATTTAAAAACGAATGCTTTATGTGGCTATTCATTCACTCCACAAAATGATTCGTGGAATGTATGTTGTAGTAATTAATTGAAAGACTCGGTTACACCATCAGATGTCAGGTGGCCAGAATGAAGTTTCAGTTTCATTTCTTGTACAGAGACGCACTTGACACTTAACACAGCCTTACAGCCTTCCACTCGGTAAGGTGTGCGTGTTGTGTATGTATATCCATGTGTGTGTGTGTGTGTGTGTGTGTGCGTGTGTGTGTGTGTGTGTGTGTGTGTGTGTGTGTGTGTGTGTGTGTGTGTGTGTGTGTGTGTGTGCATGTGTGTACGCGTGTATGCGTGTGTGTACACATTTCTAAACCACAGTCATACCACTACAAAGATCCTAAGCATCACCCTACCATATATTTCCAAAGAATCACATGGTCTGCAACCATGCTTCCAAGCCATGTACACACACACACACACACACACACACACACACACACACACACACACACACACACACAAATGTGTGTGCGTGTGTAAGTGCATGTACCGTGTGTGTGTGTGTGTGTGTGTACATGTGTATGAAACAAAGCACTTGCTTACAAAAGTAAAATTTTCGCAGCATATATTAAGGGAAGAAAGTCCATGTGACCATTTTCCATTGGTATATGCTCGATGTACAATGGGCAGACTGATTTGGCTGACCAATCAGTGTGCTCATTTTTGAATGTTAATGGCCAGTCATTGTATAATGAGAGTTAAAATATTTGTCAATATTTTTTTTTCAAAGATAAAGTAATAATAAAAGAAAGACCTGCATCCATCAGATAAATAAGAATAGATAATCCTCTTTTATGTTTTGTTTCAGGCACAGATATCTTAGGTGAAGCATCCTTTTAGAAATTTTGAAACTCAATTGCACCTTGTTTGCACCATCTTTGGCAAAAGTTGAAACATCAAGCTTCACTTGATATTTAGCTCACTGTATAACTATTCTCCTTCTCTTGCAGCTATTCTACATATTTTATACCTTCAGAAGGTGCACTGCAGAAGTGCTTGTGTATGGACTTTTGATAACATCAGACTGAGTGAACACACATTTATGCAGGGCTCAGTGTCCTCATGCTGGATGCTAATAACTACATAACTCCTGATGCCATGTACCATTCCAAAATACTGCATAAACCGAACAGTAATATTGTTATTTCTTTGTAAGAATTTGATGTATTTATCTGAACCTGTCATGCAGAGGGATAATGCCCTGACTGTACCCCAGATGACCTGCCTTATATTAATGGCATGGATGCTGGAGGGACTGGGTAGGGGATAATGGTAGTAAGTGGGGTAAGTATGAAAAAGTAGACATCACCAGTGCAGTTTGCCAGTGGTGACATCTACATTTTCATACTTATTATTTGTCTTACATACAGCAGGCAGCCTAACATGCTCATGCTGTGAAACAGTTTGCATCTTAGTTGGGAAGTTGTTCCTACATGAAAACATATGTGCAACTCCTGAAAGTAGCTACAAAGGAGCTTGCAAGTAGCTGAGGAGGTGAGGTTAGATCAGTCTGTAGGATTTGATGACTAGTCATTTCCCTACTACCCGACTCTCACCTCCATGAGGAAATGAATATTCCAGAGGGTGCTTACCTTGATAGACCAACAAATGGATCAAATTAATTACAGGAATGGGAGCCATTGGTATGATGCTGCAGATAAAAAAGAAAGAAAAATAATTTTCTGAATTTTACATCATTTAGATGACTTAGAATGATTAAAATGTAGGAATTACTGCCTCAATATATCCCACAATGCACATGGCATGTTTTGTTGGATTTTCAACATTTGCTGTATTATTACTTGGTGTTACCATGCCTGTTGTAAAAATAATTCCATGTTCTTGCTTTGTACTAGAGCTCCCCCCACCCCGTGACTCAACTAAAATTGAAATTAACAGGCAGAACACTCCTCCCTAACAAATGAAATAAATATCAAGCTCTCTGAGTCAGTAACTATCTTCATATTGCTGAGATATTTATGGGTTCCATCCTTGTATATCTGTTGAAGTGAAGGTGGCTGTTTTTTATCAGCTCCCCTCTCCTCATTTCTTGCTCTGGTGTGGGTTGGTAAAAGCAAGATGCCTGTGTGTTCCAATGTATAGGGAATTATGCTGTAATACATCCGTTCATGTTCAGGTGATGCCTTCACTTATTACATATATTCACAGCATAATATATATATATATATATATATTTATTTATTTTTATTTATTTAAATTTGTTGACCGGGAGTGTCCGACTGGACGTGGGTCCATTTTCAGCGGAGGCCCGGGGAGAAAAGCTCCACAGTAAAATAAACAGACAGTAGTTACATTGGATTACATAGCGATTAACAATTTAACATAGAAATTACTTACAACATATTTACAGATGAAGAACATAGTACATCAGTAGACAACTAGAATCTTTATCTGTGAAGTACATAACAGGCATTAACAAATGTAACAATGAGAAGTTCCTGCTGTATAATAAGTACTAGGCTTATGAGCATCTGAGCTTGCTATAATCAAGGTAGTTAGTGGAGTGGAAAGAAAGGTAGTAGTTGGATGGGGTGGATGATATTAGAGTGGGAGTTGCAAGGGCATAGCCAGCATGTTTTTAGGTACGCTTTTAATAAAGTTTTGAAGTTGGTGCATGATGGTACGGAGGTAATTGTGGGTGGGAGTGAGTTCCATAATTTGGCTATGACGCAAGAGAATAGTGCTTCACCGGCAGAGTTATTGGCTTTAGTGATCTGCAAGTGATTTTTGTTGCTGGATCTTAGTGGTCTGGTGGTGTGATAGGGTTGGAGTAGATTCTGGAGGGATGGGACATTTAGTGGATGGTTTACTAGTTTGTGGGCAAGTGAGAGTTGATACCACTGAAGGAGGTGAGGGAGTTCAAGCCAGCCCACTTCAGCAAGTGAGAGACAGTGGTGACTACGGTAGGATGCCCCTGTGGCGAATTTGGCGATTTTGTTGTAGCAGGTCTCTAGCTTGTTTAGATCACATTGCCTTAGGTTGGTATATACTGGAAAGGCATAAAGTAGGGTGGAGATAAGGTGGGAATTTGCTATTGAAATCTTTGCTGCTTTGGTGAGAAATTGTTTATTTCTGTATAATGCTCCTAGTTTTTTTGTGGACTTTTTTATGGTCATGGATATGTGAATGTCAAATTTTAGTTTATTGTCTATTTCACTCCTAGCAATTTGGTGTGTTCAGTTGGGTATATAGTGGTGTTGTCTTTTGCTGTGATGTTAAAGTGAGAGTTGTTTTGAGTATGTTTGGTGGGTTGGAAGATGAGTAGTTTAGTTTTGTTTGTATATATATATATATATATATATATATATATATATATATATATATATATATAGATATTAGTTTTATCTTTATTATAACACTATCTTTTTATGGCATGACAGCAAATGACTTTGGAGTTGTTAGACCTGCAATGCATTGCTACTAGTTAACCCAATGCAAATATCTCTTAGCAATAATCCAAAACTAGATGTGGGTAATGCAAGATTTGCCCATGGTTGATGTGGTGTGATCATAAGGGTGAAGTCCAAGTAATTAAGCAAAGACAGCTGTGGGTAAATCTTGCAATACCCACACACACCTACACACACACACACACACAGACACACACACACACACACACACACACACACACACACACACACACACACACACACACACACACACACACACACACACACACACACACACACACACACACACACACACACGTGGGTTACTGCTATTATATAATGACTTATTAAAGAAAAACGTGCCTCTTCTAAATAATGTCATTGTATACTTTTGTGCTATTCTCCTGATGCATGATAATCTGTGGCATCTAGGATGTGTACTGTGCATGCTCTAAGCCTGTATGTGTGAATTGAAGTTTCTGTCCATTTTTTAACATAGTGCTGCATACCTACTGGTGCCTTTTTTACAGAGAGTGTATTCTCCCCATCACCAGGTCAATGAAATGATCAGTGACAGGTACCACTCAGGAGGATAAGAGTGCAGACCTGAATTCCTCAAAGAACACTTCTTTGTCAAGACAGGGTTGATTACAGGGCAACATTCTCAGTGATGCATCAATTTCAGGATGTTGCTAAATTGCCAAAATTGACATTTACAGGAGGGACTGTGGAAGCCTTCCATTTCCTCCAAATCAATGTATGAAGTGAGGTACTCCATGGTGGTATGTGTCCTTTCATGCATTTGTTTCCTGAGAAGATCTGGTGGGGGCTCAACTCAATCTCCAGAAGACTCTGCCTGAGCCTATGGAGGAGGCTATATTAAGCCTTCACATTTGATTTGTCCCTGGGAAGGATGACAGGAGGGCAGAAATCCAAACCAAAAAGTGTCTGCATTGACAGAGCTTCTGTGGTCTTCATAAAACATGAAGCTATCATATTTTCAACAATCTTGAAAGCTGATCCTGAGTCTGTTGAGATCTTGTATCCCCAGGTTGGTGCTACATTGGTCCCCAGTGAAGTGGACATTAATGGCACCACAAATGGGGGTGCCAACACCAAAGACCTGGATGGCTTCAAAACTGAAGTCAGAGCCAACACCTCAAATTCTGCAGACTCTGAAACTGCAAATGACACTGAATGAATTGTAGTCAATGACAGTGTTAAAGGCCCTGTGTCAAGGGCTCAGCCCCAAGATTCCATCAACCCTGAGGTTTCAAGTGAGTCAGACACAAGGGATTCAGCACTGAGGCCCCCAAGTCAGTCAGTGCTGACCTTATAGCCTTGGGATGAAACATCTACTCCAAAATCTGTGAAGCTGGGCCAACCCAATCTACCCTAGATACAGAGGTGGATAGGATGACATTTATCTCAGTCTCAGACTTTGAAAATATCCTAATCATCCCAGTATACTTCTTAAGCACCTCAGAAGGACCTAGTACACCTAAAGGAAGATATTGATGGAGGGCAGGAAGAGAGGAATTTTCAGATCTCTTTCTCTCTCTCTGAAGAATGTCAGTTTTTGTCCTTTTTAAGATATTTAGCATAAATAATAAAAACAGTAGGCCCACTCATACAACAAACATAAAAAATAACAGAAAACAAAATCCAGTTCAAGAACAGAAGCACATTATTGAAACATACAGTAAACACTCATCTTGCAGTTCATTTGAGACTTCATCAGACTCTGATTGATTTGTTTTTTATTTATCTGAAATAAGAATCAGCTCCATGTGGGAAGGGTCCCTAGCATGGGTAAAGCAAAGTGTATCAAAATTAGTACCGGTGTGTATGCAGATCCAGCTGGAAAGCTTTTTTGGTGTCATAAAGACATCTTGGTATTCAGCCTTCCTTTTCTTGCCTTTTTTCTCTTTTTCCTTTTTTCTTCTTCTGTCAGAGTTTTGTCACTATATTTGTCTTTAGTTTTCTGGGGAGAAGTCTCTTTAGAATTAACGTATTTTTTCTGAAAAAGATCATGAGCCAAATCCCTTGCTAACTGAGCAATCCACCAACAGAGATCATGGGTGACTTGGGGAGGAATCTTGTGGCTAAATTTGCCATACTCTTTGAAGACGTATGCTTTAAAACTAGGAACAAGCCAAAACAGATGCATTAAACAGTACTGTCAAAGCAGTTATACATAGACTTAATAACAAATCCCGACCAATAAAAAATGTAATAATTCAAATAGAAATACACATTCTTTAGTATATGCTAGAAAAATGCTGAAACGTATTTGTTTTATCAAATTACTGTAACAAGTATATTTAAAAAAAAAGAAGTAAGAATGGTGGCAAGACCTTTCCTCTTGACACTAGTAAAGGAGCTGAGAAAAATAATTAAACTTTCTTTTTTTAACCAATAAGCACAGCACTGTAAAGGTCAAGGGGTAACAAGTAAAATTCTAACAGAAGTAGTAACAAATATGCAAAATGATATATGAAAACTGAAAACTTAGCGGAGCACCTGATGGTCAAGTCTGACTTTCAGAGCAGCAGATGAGATCCGAGATAGGGACTGGGAGAGATGCATGATGCTTTTGTTCAGACTTTTAGTTTTTATGCTTTGGCCTTCATAGTACTCTGCTTATTGTGTCACTCTGAAGTATCTCTAGGTTGGAGCACTAGCTAATACTGCCAAATCAGGTCTGTGAGGCAGCTATATCCCCCAAGTCGACTCAGACAGATGTGATAAAATATTATGTATATTTACTAAAATGATCACCAATACTTATGACACAAACAAATTTCCTAAGGTTAGCAAGAATCATCAGGAGTTGTACCATAATCCGCGGTGGTGCAGCGGTAGCATTGTTGCCTCACAGCAAGAGGTTCTCCTGTTCGATTCTCAGCTAGTGTGTGGGGAGTGCTTTCTGTGTGGAGTTTGCATGTCCTCCCCGCGGGTCGAGTGGCATTCCAAAAGACATGCTTGAATGGGCGTGCCTTCGTTGAAGGTTGGGCGTCGAGCTGGCAATTCGGCACCGTGAAAATCTACTGCCTATATTTAGCGGACTGGAGTTCTGCTGTGGTGAACCCTAACCAGGAAAAGCCGAAAGACAACAACATCAGGAGTTGTATCATGCTGGTATACACAGTTGGTGAGAGATGCTACATCAAATACATGGTGCCAAGTTTTAAAATTCTTGCGAAAGTAAGAAAGAGGACTGCACAGACATTCTGACACACAAAAGCAGGGACTTTGTTTAAACAGGTGTGCAATTAATTAGCATCTGGAGGAGTAATATTCACAGACACCTCCATTGTATGGTGACTCTTCCCTGAATAAGATCCAGCGACCGGAAGAGTTATTGTTAAACAGAGTTTTATGAACAGTAACAGAGACCCAGCTAGGGTATCTCTGAATGCTTATCCAGTTACCAATATGGGATGCCTAGATATAAGATTCAGAACATAACTACAGCTCAAATGAGCACTTAAGTCATAGATTCTGCATGATGATTTGTCTGAACAGAGAACATGATCCACTTATTGCTGCTTAGATTTATATTATGTTAATGAAGATACCTTGACAATGGCTCTGAGTGGTATGTCTGTCCTGAGGTAGGTCTTTTGCTGATTATTTCCGTAGACTGCAGTAGAAGGTTATGCTCCTGGAATACTAAACCAAATTTAAAACAAAGCAGCTGTTGGACTTCTGAAGGGAACTTTTAAGTAGCTATAAATAAATACCAGCTTGAGGTGGATGTTCTCTTGTGCTTTTAAATATAAATTGGGGCAATTCACTGCTTTACCTTTATTATTTAATCTTGTTGAAGTTGGACTCATACAATGACGTTTTTAATTGTAAAACACAAACAAAGAAATGTAAAACATAAACTGTAGTATCTTGAAAGCCTATACATTACAGAAAATATATAACGCTGTAATATATTTCATATCAAAGCACAAAAGCCATGACTGACAGAAGGAAACACATGATGGATAAATAGCAAAGAGTAATACACTGGATAAACAAGCATTGGTATTTCTTAATCTAGTTCAGATAAGACCTGAGGAAACTGAGCAAGACCCACAATGGCACTAACAAATTCATCCCTTTTGATGCCATGGTCAGGACTTTGGTTTTATTCCAGATTCACACAAACTTCAAAGCATAATGTGTTTGTAATATACCATAAAAATCTAGCAGGCTGCTTGCATGCTGACATTAAGAACAGTCTAGTAATACCTGATAGAAGAAGAAGCCACATCCTTTGAGAGCTGTTCAACTAGACAACCTTAGCTAGGTCCATTAGAATCCAAAAACTGGTGTCTACGGGGAGTAGTAAAATGATCACTATACTTACCTGTAAAATAACAAATGACCAGGTAGAACGTACCATAGGAGTGAACCAGAACCTATCGCTTTCATCACCTCAAGGTGCACCACATGCTGTACAATCTTGTGTGTCATACTCCTATCATTAAACTGTGAACAAGACTCCAATATTTATTTATGTATTTATTCATTGATTTACATTTGCTGACCATGAGGATCTGAGTGTGCCATACAAGACCCCTTTTCAGTAGTGGCGTGGGAGGAAAGCTGCATTTAAAAATATGTAAATAATAGTTTTTTTAACAGTTGTTTTGGAAATCAGTATCTTAATATTAATAAACATACAGAGATAACATTTCTGTTGCTGCTTACTACATACAAGGGAAGGCAGGATGTCATACATTATGAAATGTGCAGGTACAGTTTTCAAAAAAAAAAAAAACACATTGGGCCAGAATCCAAAAGCTATTTATTTATTTATTTTACATTTGTTGACCGGGATAGTCCAACTGGATATATGTCCATTTTCAGTGGAGACCTGGGGAGAAAAGCTCCAGATAACACAGATAGAACATAACAGATATGAGTGAAACATATTTACAAATCCCTCTAGTAGGCACTCACAATATACACAGTGTGTAACAGTATACAAAAACAACAGGTTTCAGCAAGCTATTATGAGCAAGAGATGCGTACAATATTAATTTAAATAAGTCATTGAATTAGTAGTGGTTAATCAGGGTTAGTACAAGGACAAAGCCAGTGCTCTTTAAAATACTGTTTGAGGCCTTTTTTGAAGAGACTTAAAGAAGGTTACAGGGTAAGGTTAGATGGAAGTGAATTCCAAGTTTTACCAACAATGTTGGCAAATAGTGAGTTACTGGCTGAGTTAACGGCTTTGTGGGTTTGGACCAACAGTTTATTGAATGATCATAGTTGCCTTAAATTACTGTATGGGTTTATGATATTTTTGGGTGCCAGAGTATTTTCAGGGTGGTACAGAATTTTGTGTGATACTATAAGCTGATTGAACAGAAGTGGGCTAGGCAGTTCTAGGCACCCAAGAAGACTTAGGTTTTGACAGTGATGTGTCCTATATGTTGACCATATAGCAAATCTGGCAATATGGTTGTAACAGTGACTACTAAGTTCAGTTTTGCTCAAATTGGAGAGGTATGGGGGAGACATATAGAAGGGTAGAGAGTAGGTGTGAGCGGGTGACTGCTGTCCTAGGTAATGGATTAAGAAAAGGTTTGCTGCTATATAATGAGCCAAGCTTCTTATCAATGTTTTTTTACAGTTTTATTGATGAGCAGATCAAATTTGAGATTATTGTCCACTATTACTCCTAAAACCTTAGTATTGTCATCTGGAGAGATAGAGGTACATTGCTGGATGTTATGGAGAAGGAAAATGGGGTGGATCTACTGGTGGGGGTAAAGAGGAGCAGTTTAGTTTTGTTGGGATTTAACAACAGACGGTGATTAGAGAGCCAATTTTCAATTGTGTTAAATGTGTTTTGTGTTAAGGTTTGCAGGTCTAAAGGGGAGGAGGCCATACAGATCATGGTAGAATTTCTGCTTATTGAATGCAGGTTGCATCAGGGATGGCAGTATGAAGACTGCTGACGAAGATAGTAAAGAGTAGAGAAGTTAGAATAGAGCCCTGACGGACACCAAGGGTGAGAGGTAGAAGGGTGGACAGTTTGCCCTGCCATAATATAGCCTGTTGTCTGCCATTCAGATAGGATAGGAACCACTGAATAGCATGATTATCTAGGGAGATGGATTTTAGGGTTCATATGTTCATAGGTAGGTACTAGGCTATCAGCCCTAGGGCCTATACAAGCCTAGCCAAAAAATGTACCCTGGCTTTCGCCACCCAAGAAAATTATTTTCCTGTGCCCCCTGTCGAGCAGAGCCACAGAATTGATCCCCGGGGTGAATTTCCCATTTCTCATCCAATCATCAAGATTTTCTTGAAGAGTGCTAATGAGGAGCTCTGTTTGACATAGATAGGTAGTCTGTTCCAGAGTATGGGAAGTCTCTGGGACAGGAATCTATCCCTCCAGCATGTTCTGTTTATTGTGGTGACAAGGTTTAGGTCCCTAGAGCATGTAGCTCGGAGGGATTGGGATTTCTTTAAGTGGAGCATGTCCAACAGCTCTGGGTTTGACATAGCTTTGTATGTTAGGCAGAGATCTTCCCTGAGTAGGCGATATGCGATGGAGTAAAGCTGTAGTTTTTTGAGACGGTCTGAATAGGGCATCTGTTTGAGGCCAGTAATCCTCTTTGTGAGGTATTTCTGTGGTATTTCCAGTTGTTGTAGATGTCTTGTGAGGTACATACCAAAAGGGGTGTTGTACTCTATAATGGGTCTAATGAGTGATGAGTAGAGGGGAACAATGACCTCTTTTTTTCTGGATGAGAATCCTTTTGTGATGAGATGAGCCACGTAGAAGGATTTCCTGACCGCTGTGGCGATGTGATTATCAAAGGAGAGACTACTGTCCACCTGTGTCCCAAGGTCTCATCACATTTTCAGTATTAAGTAGACTACCAGCTATGTGGTAGTTCATGGGTACAGAGTTTTTACCAAAGTAGATGACAATACACTTTTTGGCATTGAGCTTCAGCCATGGCTTTGACACCAGGTATCTGTCTCAGTGAGGCCCTTTTGTAGTTTGTCCACATCATTAGGAGTTTCCATTATGGCTCCTAGTTTGCAGTCATCTGCAAACTTTGTTAGCCAAAGACCTTCTGTGTTGGCCTGCACTTCAGAGAAGTAGATACCAAACAGGAGAGGACCCAGGACTGAACCCTGTGGTACTCCACTTGTCACTGGTCTGATGTCGGATTTGGAATCCGCTACTTTCACAGTGTGGGATCTGTCCGTGAGCCAGTTGGCAACCCATCTTGTGACATAGGGATTTATACCTAGTTTAGTGAGCTTATCTATAATTCCAAAGTGGGGGATGGTGTCAAAAGCCTTGGCGAGATCTAGATAAGCTGTGTGAACCATTTTACCCTCATCTATGGCTTTGGTGACTGCTTCAAAGAAGTCAATCAGGTTTAGGAGACATGATCTGCTTTTTACAAATCCAAACTGGGTAGGGTCCAGAGTTTGGAGATTACCAATGTCTTTGTTTATGAGTTCCACAATGATACGTTCCATGGCCTTGCAGACCAGGCTCATCAGGCTAATGGGGTGGTAGTTCCCGGGGTCCGTCGTGGCTCCCCCTTTGTGGAGTGGGATAAACATCGTGGTGCGCCATTCAGTGGATACAAGGCCTGAGGTGAGGCTATGACTGAACATGGTACTTAGGTAGGGTGCCAGTTCATTCTGTAGTTCATGTAGAACGCAGCCTGGGATATTGTCAGGTCCCATGGATGCTGTGTCCTTGGCTTTGGAGAGTGTGTTTTTTACCTGTGCAACCGTGATTATAGGAACTTTGCATTCTTCCGGTATAGAGATGGGCCCACTAGGGGGTGAGAGGGGGGTAAAGTTAGCACTGAACCTATCTGCTAGGATGTTGGCAATATCAGTTGGTTCTGTATATTTAGTACCATTGTGCTGTAACTCAGAGCAGATCTGAGTGTTCCCATTTAGATTCTTGACATAGCTATAGAATGCTTTGTGGTTGCCTTTAGAGTCAGTGGCAATTTTGTTTTCGTAACTAGCTTTGGAGGATTTTATGAGGGATCTCAGCTTCTTACTGAGGTTGACCAGGGAGTTCCTTCAGTCATGGGATTTTACTCTTTTTTTGCAACAGTTTCTTTCTTCTGTTGTAGAGTTTGTTTACGGCAGAGGACCACCAGATTGGCTTCCTTTTTTTGGAGGATAACATCTTGGTTCTATTAGGGATAGCATGATCCATGCACTCGTGTAAGTGCTTATAAAGTGCATTTGTGTAGAATTCGGCAGTCATACCTCTATTGTCTGTCTGCATGGGTGTCATGAAGTTTGCCACTTCTGTCTTAAGAAGTGTGAAGTTGGCTTTGGAGAAGTTTTTTACGATGGTTTCCTTAATTGGGGGTGGGATGTGGATGTCTAGGCTGATTAGCTTGTGGTCGGATCTGACCAATGAGGAATTGACCTCTGGTGTGGAACACCGGTTTCTCATGTTGGTAATGACCAGGTCTAGGATATTGCTGCCCCTGGTGGGGGTGTGAATAAGTTGATCCAAGGCGTTGGAATTTATGAATTCTAGAAAACGTTGAGCAAAAGAGTTGGTACATGAGTAGTTTTCCCAGTTAATGGTGGGGTAGTTGAAATCACCCATTATTAGGGTGTTGGATTGTACCCTAATACTTTCCAGTGTATCAAGAAATGAGGAGTGTGAATCCTGGGGCATGGTGGGGGGTCTGTAGCAAGCTACAATTTGGATTGCGGTCTTGCCCAGAGTTAGTTGCACTTGGATAATCTCGGATGCATTATGCTGTGCAACAAGCCTGGAGGTGTGGATATCCTTAATGAATATGGACACGCCTCCAACTTTAGTGCTTCGTTCTGGGTTAGGTGGCCGAAAGGTGTAGTATAAATTGTAGCCTAGTAATGCAGGGGTGCTCTCTGGAGCTTTGAACCAGGTCTCTGTCACTGCACAGATGTCAATGTTCTCCATTTTAAGGAGTGTCTCGAGTGAGTGCATTTTGAGGTTTAGACTTCTAGCATTGAGTAGCATTACCCTCAGATTTTGCTTGCTTGTACCTGTTACGGTGGTGAGTTTGTCATTTGAACCTTGCCTAAAAAAGGCACTACAGGGGTGGCAAGAGCCTTAGCCAGTATCCGGAATCCTAAGGGCGACAGGTGCAGGCCATCTCTGGCAAAGCATCGTGGTCTGTCCATCATGTCGTCCCAGGCATATCAAAGGCCTTCGACAGGTCTAGAAATAGGGGTGTTGTTGTTCTTATTTTGGAATATGGTATTTGTAAAAAAGAAAGGAGGGTGAGGTGGTGCTGTGATGTGGCCTAATGCCATGCTGAGAGTTGGCAAGCAGACAGTTCTGAATGAGATATTCCATAAACTGCTTATGAACACACATCCATTAATCTGGCTAGTGGTGAGAGAATGGCAATGGGTCTGTAGTTGGACATTTCTGTTGAACTTCCACCTTTGTGGAGTGGGATAACATGGGATATTTTCCAGATTGAGGAGATAGTTCCATCAGTTAGTGTTCTATTGAGTAGGATAGAGATGGGGAATGCTATGGCGTCAGCAGTTTTTTGTAGGTACTCTGCAGGAAGGAGGTCAGCAGAAAGGGTGGTTGGCTTTATTTTTTTGATAAGGGATCGAATAAAAGTGGTAGAGACAGATTGGAAGTTAAAGGGGGGATGAGAAGTGGGTGTGTTAATGGTAGAGTTAGAGTGGGTGGGATTAAACTGGTTAGCAAAGGACTGAATAGTTTCAGTGAAAAAGTTATTAAAGGCAGTGGCAACAGTTTCTGGGGATTTATGGGTGTAGTTTGATGGGATTGGGTAGTAGATTGTCCTGGATGAAGAAGTAGGTTAATACCTGCCCAAAACTTTTGGGGATTGTTTTGGTGTTTAAACTGGAGGTTCTGGTAGTAGTTTTGTTTTTGTCTAGCAAAATTAGTTTTTTTGTATCATTTCTAAGTTGACAATATCTCACTTGGTCGAGGGGGGGCTTTCATTGTTCGCCATTTGGTCCAGGCTATATTTCTAAGTTTGATTTTTATCTTAGTTTCCTTTGTGAGCCATGGAGTAGTATTAGATTTAGTCTTTATAGTACATGCAGGAGCATGGGAGTCAAGGATGCTCAGGAATTTATTGTTAAAGAAAGTTACGGCTTCATCTAGTTGTCGATTTTTTAGGATTGACCAGTTGACCGACTTAAGTTCATTTAGGAAGGTAGTAAGATCATAGTTTTTATTATTTCTGATTGTTTTGTATGTAGTCTTATGGTGGGTTTCTGCCTTATGCTTAATAATATAAGTTAGTGAATGATCACTTAGGTCATCGGGGAGAGTCCCAGCTGTATATAAGCTTGGGTGGCTGTCGATAAGTACCCAATCTAAGATACTTTCCCTGTTGGTGGGTTTTCTAATTCTAGTGGGAGAGGTTATTATTTGTGTGAACCCAAACAGATTTATATGGGTGAAAGGGGATTCAGCTGAGCAGGTGCACCAGTTGGTGTTAAACTCACCAAGAACAATGGCTTCTTGGGGGTAGGTAGTGGATAACCATTGGAGGATATCTTCCAGAGTGCTTATTTTACTGCCTGGGGGAATATAGACACAGACAATATTTATACACTTATTATTGTTGTATATAGTTGAAGCCGTGGTGGTGTAGCGGTAGTGTTGTTGCCTCAGAGCAAGAGGTTCTCCTGTTTGATTCTCAGCTGGATCACCTTCTGTGTAGAGTCTGCATGTCCTCCCTGCAGTCGAGTGGCATTCAAAAGACAGGCGTGAATGGGCGTGCCTTCGTTGAAGGTTGGGTGTAGGGCTGGCATCTTGGCACCATAAAAATTGACTGCCAATCATTAGTGGACCGGAGTTCCACTGTGGTGACCCCTAACCAGGAAAAGCCGAAAGAAGAACAACAACAACATAGTTGCAGACAGTGTAACATGCCAAAGGAAGACTTCAGTACACTAGCTACAGATATGATTTCAGAAGACAAGCTGGAATCTGCCTGAGTACTTATTTATTCAAGAGTAGGATAATTATGGACTCCATGCATGCCTATCAGATTCCAAAGCACATAGTGCACACCCAGTGCAACTTAAATGCAACAGAGTACAACAGCAACTCAGTTTTCAAAATCCTCTGTGAATGCCATACTGCAGTGTAAGGAAAGGAAGTGATCACCCATGGAATCCTATGTAACCTGTATCAATTCTGAATCAAAAAAACAAAAAATGCTACCTGCAGTGAATGAACTGCAAAGGGCTGTAATACTGCAAGTCATAGAGGAAGATTTGGCATTGTATCCTATATGGCAGCCAGCTAGACAGAATGCAAGTAACAATTAAGCCAGCTCTCATTTCAAGAAATCATTGACAGGTACCACTCAGACAGACAGTTGGTGCAGGCTATGTGCAATGTGTCCTCCACACATCTATGCATACATCGCAAGGCAACCCCATACCTCCTGAAACAAAAGTCTGTCTGAGCCTAGGTGCACTGGCATCTGAGATATTCCAACAACACAAGGGAGATACTGTAGGAGTGTCAAAGACAGCTGCCATTTGCATTCTCGCATAATTCCTGGCAGCAATGTGCACTAAGGTAGATGAATATATACACTTCCCATCTAAACCCATGGAGCTGTAAAATGTCATGCACCAGTTGTATAAAACCACTAACTTTTCCATGTTCTCGGTGCAATAGACTGCACCCATGTCCTTATTAAGACACCATATAACCTGAATTAGAAAGATACATCGATATAAAAACCTCAGCTTTGGCCGGCTAAGGACTTGCTGTATTCAACTGGACGTATAAGAGAATTTAAGTACCTTTATCTGCTCTTTTTTTTCAAAAAATACAGTATTTAAATTGATTTTAACTGTGTGGAAGGAATATTAACTGAACTGGAAGTTAGTCAGTGTTTACTGAACTTTGTTATTTGCTAGTAATTACAGGTGTGGGGGTAGTCACATTCTTTGATTTCCTGTCCTTGCCTATTTAAGTGGTACAGTGTGAAATATTTTCTGCTTAAAATCCTCAGCTTTGGCCGGCTAAGGACTTGCTGTATTCAACTGGACGTATAAGATAATTTAAGTACCTTTATCTGCTCTTTTTTTCAAAAAATACAGTATTTAAATTGATTTTAACTGTGTGGAAGGAATATTAACTGAACTGGAAGTTAGTCAGTGTTTGCTGAACTTTGTTATTTGCTAGTAATTACAGGTGTGGGGGTAGTCACATTCTTTGATTTCCTGTCCTTGCCTATTTAAGTGGTACAGTGTGAAATATTTTCTGCTTAAAACCTCAGCTTTGGCCGGCTAAGGACTTGCTGTATTCAACTGGACGTATAAGAGAATTTAAGTACCTTTATCTGCTCTTTTTTTTTCAAAAAATACAGTATTTAAATTGATTTTAACTGTGTGGAAGGAATATTAACTGAACTGGAAGTTAGTCAGTGTTTGCTGAACTTTGTTATTTGCTAGTAATTACAGGTGTGGGGGTAGTCACATTCTTTGATTTCCTATCCTTGCCTATTTAAGTGGTACAGTGTGAAATATTTTCTGCTTAAAAACCTCAGCTTTGGCCGGCTAAGGACTTGCTGTATTCAACTGGACATATAAGAGAATTTAAGTACCTTTATCTGCTCTTTTTTTTCTCAAAAAAATACAGTATTTAAATTGATTTTAACTGTGTGGAAGGAATATTAACTGAACTGGAAGTTAGTCAGTGTTTGCTGAACTTTGTTATTTGCTAGTAATTACAGGTGTGGGGGTAGTCACATTCTTTGATTTCCTGTCCTTGCCTATTTAAGTGGTACAGTGTGAAATATTTTCTGCTTAAAAACTCAGCTTTGGCCGGCTAAAGACTTGCTGTATTCAACTGGACATATAAGAGAATTTAAGTACCTTTATCTGCTCTTTTTTTTCCAAAAAAATACAGTATTTAAATTGATTTTAACTGTGTGGAAGGAATATTAACTGAACTGGAAGTTTTGACTCTGCTCTTCAGTTAGTCCCACTCACCCTCCCTGTTTTTGTTTTGGTGTTAATCTTAGTGGCCTTGCAACTGCCCACCCCTCTTGTAAATTTGTGTTTGGATACTCCTTCTGGGCCCATCTCATTTGCTCACTCAACTGAGTGCAGTGAGATCATATTCTGATTTCAGGCACTCCTACTGTGTACAAAGAGAGCATCTGGGAAACAGAAAAAAAAAAAAATTAATCTTGTTTCCTGCCTTTCCTGTTAAGTGGTATAGACTATTTGTAGGCTTCTAAGCCCCCAAGCCATTCTGTGTTGGAGGGAAGCCTTCTAGCTTAGTTTTTTTTCTTATAACTAGCCAGTTTTCTAGTTTCAGCACTCAAATCTGTTTCTTTGATCTCAGCACTTATTCAGAAAAAAAAAAAAATTCATCTGCTTTTACTGTACTTGTGTTTCTACCTACTTTTTTACTTTTGCATCATCTTAAAAGTACTCAATTGTATTTATTACTGCTTGGTGTAACTCATTCTAAGCCTTTTGGTTTAAACACTTGTGCTTCGGACCAGTTGTTTTGCACTGAGAGGGTTTGTGGTCTGCACTGTAGTGGCAGAACAGGTAGCTTACATCCTTCTAGGTTGGGAACTGCTGATTGAGGGCTCAGTGTCTGTTATTCTAAAAGTGTATTAATTCTGGTTTAAGCACATGGGCTTTCAGGCCAGTTATTTTACATTAAGAGGGTTCGTGGTCTGCACTCTTGTGGGAGGAGAGGCTGGACTCTGCCCTTCTGAGCTGGGAATTTCTGGTTAAAGGCTTATAGTGCATGCATATCTGAACTGCTTCTTACTGAAGTTGGTGCGCCTTGTTTGCTGTGGCATAGACTGGATTCAGGCCTGCTGGATCTAGCTTTGTTTGTGTAACTTGAGCACTAATCCAGGCATTCTCTAAAGTATTCAATTGTATTTATTACTGCTTGGTAGTAACTTGATTAAAGTGTAGCTATCATTCTAAGTCTTTTGGATTAAGCACTTGGGCTTCAGACCAGTTGTTATACATTAGGAAGGTTTGTGGCATGCACTGTGGTGGCAGGACAGGTAGCTTTCATCCTTCTAAGTTGGGAACTGCTGATTGAGAGCCCAGTGTCTGTTATTCTTAAAGTGTATTAGTTCTGGTTTAAGCACTTGGGCTTCAGGCCAGTTATTTTACATTAAGAAGGTTTGTGGTCTGCACTCTTGTGGGAGAAGAGGCTGGACTCTGCCCTTCTGAGCTGGGAATTTCTGATTAAAGGTTTATAGTGCCTGAATATTTGAACTGTATCTTACTGAAATTGGTACACCTTGTTTGCTGTAGCATAGACTAGATCCAGGCCTGCTGAATCTAGCTTTGTTTATATGCTTGTTGTTTGTTTGCTTGTTATTTCCCTGGAACGCTAATTCCACCTAATACGGCTTCTCAGCTTCTGTGGATCACTAGTGATATCTGCATTGCTTACTGTACTTATTTCCTTGTTTCACTTGAAAGAAAGTTACTGTTTGTCGTTTTTGCATTTAAGTTACCTGTAACACATTGCACTTAAGTTACCTGGCACTTGCTCACTAAAGCAATTATATGTCTGCAATAAAAATTAAAAGCACTACACCCTCACTCCCCACTGGCCCTGGTTTTCAATTATTAAGGAATTCCCAATATTATTCTAGCATGTCCAAAGGTGAGTTGTCAATCTCCTCTCTGGTCCAGCTGGTGAATCTGGGAATCTTGAGGCAATGTTACAACTGCCTCATGTACACAGACAACCCTCTCCTCCTCCCAACAAATTCCAACACATGTGAGAGATGCAACCATATAGCCAAACTGGAGGCTAAGCTCTCTCAACTCAGTACTGGCATAACCAGTCAGGAGGAGAAGGAAACCACACTCACTACAATTCCAGTCTCACATAGACCTACCACGACAGCAAACCAAACACATAATCACACAAAAACATACTCGGAGGCTCTAAATAAAGATCTGCCAAAGCAGCAGAGACCTCCAAAGCAGACACCCAAGCAGCCGCTACCCCAAAACAAAACACGTGCAACACATATCTCACAAAGCCAGTGTGCCGAACAGTCACAGCCCTTAAGACTAAACAACACACCTGATACACTTGTAATAGGTGACTCTATCATCAGGCACACTGACGTCCCGCTCACCAGGCTGAACAAGGAGAGGGTCACGGTGAGCAGCCTGTCGGGCGCTAGGATCCGCCACATAACACAAGCACTCAGGTCACTCCAAGGCAAGTACAAATATGACTCAGTCATTGTCCATGCTGGTGTGAATGACCTGAGACGTACCTCCCTGGACTACATGAAAAGAGACATAAAGGAGCTCTCTGAGCATGTAGCCCAGGCCGGTATGACCCTGACCTTGAGTAGCATCTTACCCTCACCAAGAATGATGCCACAATATGAAGACAAGATGATCAATTTCAACAACTGGCTTAAGTACTGGTGTCATTCAAAGGGGATCCAATGCCTGTCAGCTTGGGATGATATGCTCGACAAGCCACGATGCTTCGCTAGGGACGGCTTGCACCTGTCACCTCTGGGCTTTCGGATATTGGCAAAGGCTCTTGCTACCCCCATAGTGCCTTTTTAGGCAAGGCTCAAAAGACAAACCCACCTCCATAGGTATCACAAGGGATAAGAAACTAAGAGTAATGCTACTCAATGCCAGAAGTCTAAACCTCAAGATGCACGCACTCGAAACTCTCCTTAGCATGGAGAACATCGATATCTGTGCAGTAACAGAAACCTGGTTCAGGGCTCGAGAGCACCCCAGCACTACCAGGTTATACCTCATACCATGCTTTTGGCCCCAAAACTTGGACCGAACCACAAAAGGAGGGTGTGAGTATCGATATTCATCAAAGATACCCACACCTCCAGGTTGGTGGCAAAGCATGAAGCATCAGAGACTATCCATGTGCAACTAACAGTGGGTAAAACTGCCTTCCAGTTTATAGCCTGCTACAGACCACCCTCCCAAACCCAGGAACCCCACTCGGCCTTCCTGAGAACACTGGAAAATATGATGGTCTCTCCAAACACCATTATATTGGGTGACTTCAACTACCCAAACATAGACTGGGAGCATTACTCTAGCTCCAACACCCTAGCCCAAAGGTTCCTAGAATTTATAAACTCAAATGCTATGGAACAACTTGTTACCACTCCCACAAGAGGGGAAAACATACTGGACCTGATCATCACCAACATGGGGACTCTATGCTCCAGACCAGAAGTGTATCCCTCACTGGTAAGATCAGACCATAAACTAATCTCACTGGATATTCACATCCCGATCCCACCCACTGCCCAGAAAACCACAGTGAAAAACTTCTCTAAAGCAAATTTCACACTCCTCAAAACTGAGGTGGAATCCTTCAAAGCCCCCGGGCCTGTGGAAAATATGGCCCAGACCGCAGAATCCTTTATAAACGCATCCTATGAACACCTTCAGGAATGCATGGATCATGCGATCCCAAATAAAACCAAGACCCAATCCTCCAAAGGCAGACGTCCTGTCTGGTGTACCCCAGCCATAAACAAACTATACAATAGAAGGAGGAAGCTACTAAATGATAGAGCAAAATCCCAAAAAGGGAAGGCATCACTGATCAGTATTAGCAAAAAACTACGGGCACACATAAAATTGTCTAAGGCCAGCTTCAAGAGAAAAATTGCACAGGACACTAAGGATATTCACAAGGCTTTCTTTAGTTATGTTAGGAACCTGGGTGGTAATTCCCAGATATGCTCAGAATTAGTCCAAAATGACAAAAATACACCGAACCCACAGACATTGCCAACATCCTAGCTGACAGGTTCAGTGCAAACTCCCCCCCCCACCAAAAGGGCAAATATCTATCCCAGCAGAGTGCTGCCCCCTGACATCTCAGATGCTCAGGTAAGAGCCCTCTCCAAAGCAAAAAACACAGCATCAATGGGACCAGATGGTGTCCCGGGCTGCGTCCTACATGAACTCCAAGAAGAGCTAAACCCAAACATAAAACTACTGTTCAATCTCAGCCTTACTACAGGATATGTGCCCAAAGAGTGGCATACAGCAACAGTGGTCCCTCTCCATAAAGGTGGTGCCTCAACGGATCCTGGAAACTATCGCCCCATAAGCCTGACTAGCTTGGTCTGCAAAGCTATGGAAAGGATCATCATGGACCTCATAAATAAAGATATTGGGGACCTACAAACACTGGATCCTACCCAGTTCGGCTTTGTTAAGGGCAGATCCTGCCTCTTAAACCTGGTTGATTTCTTTGAAACAGTCACCAAGGCCATTGATGAGGGGAAGGTGGTCCACACAGCCTACCTGGACCTCGCAAAAGCCTTCGATACAATACCCCACTCGGGCATTATAGATAAGCTCACCAGCTTAAATATAAACCCCTATGTCACTAGATGGATTGCAAATTGGCTCAAGGACAGAACCCACATGGTTAGAATTGCTGGAGCCATGTCAGACTTCAAACCAGTTACAAGTGGTGTCCCACAAGGCTCAGTCCTGGGACCTCTCTTGTTCGGTATATATTTCTCGGAGGTACAGGCCAACACAGAAGGACTGTGGCTGACCAAGTTCGCAGATGACTGCAAACTGGGCCATAATCGACTCTCCAGCCAACACAAGCATCCTCCAAAAGGGCCTCATAGAAACAGACAACTGGTGCCAGAGCCATGGCCTCAAGCTAAATGCCAAAAGTGTATAGTCATCCCCTTTGGCAAAAACAAAGTGCCCACAAATTACCACATAGGTGGTAATCCATTAAGTACAGAAGAAGTAATTAGGGACCTGGGGACCCAAGTTGATAGCAATCTCTCATTTGACAACCACGTGGCCAAAGTGGTTAGAAAAACATTTTATATAGCCCACCTAATCATGAAGGGATTCACATCTAGATCAGGGACGTCATCGTGCCTCTTTACTCATCCCTCATCAGGCCCATAATTGAGTACAATGCCCTTTTGGGATGTACCTTACCAGACACCTGCAGCAACTGGAAAGACCCCAAAAGTACCTCACCAAGAGGATCAAAGGGCTCAAACAGATGCCATATGTTGCCCGGTTAAAGAAACTCCAGCTCTACTCAGTGGCATACCGCCTGTTCAGAGGCGATCTGTGCCTGGCGTATAAAGCCATGTCCAACCCGGAATTAATGGACATGCTGCACCTCAGAAAATCCAAATCCCATCGAGCTACGGCTCGAGACTTGAACCTCAGCACTGAAATAAATAGGACATGCTGGAGGGACAGATTCATAACCCAGAGGCTCCCTTCACTCTGGAATAAAATCCCAGTCCAGGTTAGGCAGAGTCCCTCATTGACTCTCTTCAAGAGGAATCTTGATGAGTGGATGGGAGATCGTAGGTTTACCCTGGGTATCACTTCTGTGTCACTGTTAGACAGAGGCACAGTATACTAACCTTGAAAAAGGGCATAGCAAAATAAATTTAAAATGGGTGGCGAAAGCCAAACACATTCTGGCTAGGCTTATAAATGCCCTAGGGCAGATAGCCTAGTATGAACCTATGAACCTATATAAAGGAGTTGCTATTGCTGAACTGTCAGATGGTGTGCACAGCAGATGGCAGCATAACAAATATCATGGCAACACATCCTGGGAACATTCATAATGCTGTTATATGGTGGGAAAGTAGTCTAAGGGCTGCATTCCAATGTAATGAAATACCTGAAGAACTACTACTGGGTAAGTACAGGAACACAGCTAGTATGTAAGTGAAATAAATCCCTGTCAGCATTATGCATGATGACAAAATGTGTGCCCCCCAGAACATCTGATTGTGGTTATTCACCTGAGCTGTAGCTAATGACCCTATACCCAGAACCTTCCAGCTCTGAAGAGGAGGCTTACAATAGAGTGCATGTCATGACAAGAAACACCATAGATCTTGTGTCTGGTGAACTGAAAGTAAGGTTCAAATGTCTAGACATATCCAGGGGTGCACTGCAATATACACCTGAGAAGGTAGCACAGATGATTAGTGTGTGTGTCATACTATATAATATGTTAACAACCACACATGATGGTCTTCTTGCTGCAGATGTGACTGAACTACCCCAAGAACCCCAGATGTCTGGGGATGACATTCCACAGCTATCAGAGGAGGAGCAGGAGAAAAAAAGGTCAGAAAAAACAAGTGTGGGTGACAGAGGATGCGACCACAAGTCCAAGCTTAGGCAACATGGCAGCATCTGACACATACCTTTGAGTCATGACAACCCACATGTACATAGTGCACAGATTAAACATTGATGTTCAGGTGTTGCCCCACCACAGCCACAAGGGTCAATGCTGGGCCCAGTACTGTTTGATATATACTTCTCAGAAGTTCACGCCAAAACTAAAGGGCTGTGGCTGACCAAGTTTGCGGATCACTGCAAACTGGGTGCAATTATTGAATCCCCAAATTATGTCAGTACACTTCAGGGGGGGTCTTACACAGACCAATGACTTGTGTCTTAGTCACAGTCTCAAACTGAATGCAAAGAAATGCATCATCATTCCCTTTAGTAAACAATGTCCCTTCACACTATAAAATTAACAACAATACCCTATGCACTAAAGAAGCGTTAAGGGATTTGGGATCACAAGTAGACTGCAACCTTAACTTTGACCACTGTGTGTCTACTATAGTAATGAAGGTTTTCTACATAGCACACTTGATTAGCAAAGGCATCACCTTTAGAGCAAAGGAGGTTATAACCCCTCTATACCCGTCACTAATCAGGCCCATAATTGAGTATAATGCACCTTTTGGCATGCACTGTACAAAGCACCTGTAGCAACTGGAGAGACCTCAGAGGTTTCTAACTAAGAAGATGAAGGGACTCCAGCACATGCCTTACACGGACCAACTAAAGTCCCTGCCACTATATTCAATATCGTATAGACTTCTTAGGGGAGACTTATGCCTGGCTTACAGAGCAATCTCCGACCCGAACCTAATGAATTTGCTGCACATCCATAAATCAAACAGGACTAGAGCTGCCCATTCCAGGGACCTAAATATGGCCAGCAACTTGAATAGAATGTGCTGAAGGGACAGATTAGTCTCCCAGTGACTGCTGCATCTTTGGAATAGGCTGCCAATTCAGGCGAAGCAGAGCACCTCTATGACACTGTTCAAAAAGAACCTGGACGAGTGGATGGGGCACTGTAAATTCTTATCATGGATAGCACCCACTACCTTCCTGGACATGGGCAGTCATTAATAAATACACTCCTGGGTATTGACTAGAGTACGTATGGTATTACATTGGGATGAAATAGCTAGGCTTGAAATTACCTCCAGGTCGATACCCTAATAACTTCCTATGATCCTATGATTGCTTTTAATGGACATTACTCAGTGGATGTACAGAATAAGCATCAGACATAACATGCCAACATAACTGTAACATATAACAGTATGAACATATACAAATCTATCATGACAGGGACCATAAACTTGCCTCAAGTGACACAGGTATGTATATGCATACAAACTCATAGTGGTGTATGTATGTATGTATGTATGTATGTATGTATGTATGTATGACAGACAACAAGAGACATACTTCTGTGAATCCCATCCCAATGCCTCCACTAGCAAATGATGTAAACAGGAAAGCAGGCCAGGACATATTACAGAACTGTTGTCAATATCACTAGTAACATATAGCAATGTAAAGTATGGAAAATTATCATGTACTGAATGAAGTCACTTAGGCCAGTAAAAGTGACATACTCCTGTGGCATCAGATTTCACAACAATCACAGACAGATGAAAACATCAGTGGTCTGCACAGCATTCATCATTGTCTGAGTGTGGTCCACAGAACCTATATAACAGGGAGGTGACAATTATATTACACAACATACGTGATATATGTGAGGGATAACAACATAAAACACAGCTGACATGTACTCGTAGGAATCCACCACCAGAGGTGAGGGCTGAAATGACTGTTTTGGGGAAGAAAGACATCAACACACTCTTATTATACACATAATTGCCAGCATATAACATTCCAAAAGAGGTACAACACACAGTAGGTAATATATACACATACCAGTTGGTCATAGCTGAGGTGCCGAGGATGGCTGTCTTATGCAGGGGTGGAAGGAAGCAGTATTAATGGAGGACAACAATAGGAGTAACAGCAGTGACATGTAGGAAACAGAGGAAATAGCATACCAGTTACACCCTCCCTATGTGGTGAGTTTGTCATCTGTCGTAATACAGATCCAGCAGTGAGAAAATGCAAAGAAAGCAAATGCTGTCATGAATGCAGGCATAGGTGCATGATGATATATGCAACACAGTAATAGGATATGGTGATACTCAGGTGATGTATGGTGCACATGTTGGCCAGATGTCCCTATGTATGAAAAACAGCAACAATAATTTTGCACACTACAGGTATGCTACACGGTGCTGCAACCTATGAACGTGGTGGGAAGTGATACATGGTCTGTCTGTACACCTGCACAGGTCATATCTCCAGAAGATGTATCTGTCAGTTATAATGAAGGAACTATCAAACTGGCTGTATATATACCAATGGCATGAGGGTAGGCAGAGGCAATAACAGGTAATGTTGAAAGTAGCAATATATTGAGATACTCACCTGTCAGCATGGAAGGAGATGATTAACAGTCCATGCAGCTTTGCCAGGGATGGCCTGCACCTCTCTTCTCTAGGCTTTCAAATATTAGCTAAAACATTGCCTTCCCCCATAGTGTCTTTTTTCGGCAATATCAAACTGAAAGTACTTCTCACATAGCAAATCAAAACCAAGAAAATCTAAAGGTATTACTGCTCAATGCTAGGAGTCTAAACAAAAAAGCTCCACTTCCTAAAAGCTGTCTTCACCTAGAGAATGGTGATATCTGTGTGGTCACTGAGACATGGTTTAAATCCATGGAGAGTGCATCGACAGTGCAAGGTTATACTGCTTTCCACATATTTAGACCAGCTACTACACAGTCAGGGACTAAAGGTCGAGGTGTCTCAATTTACTTAAAAATAAATATACCTTAAGGCTGGTCAAACAGGACAATGCACTGGAGCTGCTCCATGTTCAAATCACCATAGGCAAAATCCAGTACCACTTCCCTGCAAGACATAGCCCCCTCTGCATGACATAGGAACCCCACACCATGTATTTAAACTTATTGGAAACACTCACCATCCAACTCAATACTATATTCATCTGCAACTTTAATTACCCCAATGTTAACTGGGAATCCAATACAACACCGAACATGCAGGCGCAGAGATTTCTGGATTTTGTAAACACAAACTCTGTGGACCAGATCATCAATACACCAACCAGGGGTGCAGCCATACTGCATCTGGTCCTCACTAATATGGGAGAGTACTGCACACCCCCTACTGTAATGGCATTCCTGGTAAGGTCAGACCACAAAATGGTCTCCTTTGAAGTAAAAATAAAACCTGGACCCCTAGCTAAACATGGAATATTCAGGAACTACTCTAAGGCTAACTTCCTGCTATTAAGTGATAACCTGGAAAATTTTCAAGCCCCCACAAACCTTGAGAACACTGCTGCCTATGCAGAACTGTTCACAGAAACCCTGTACAAGCATGTTAATAGCTGCATAGAGACAGCCATACCCACCATGAAGAAGTATAGAACTAACTCAAAAAAACAGTAATCCTGGTGGAATAACAAAATCAATAGGCTGTATAACAGGAGGAAGAAAATCATACCAAAATTAGTAGGTGCAGCACCCAGCAGGATAAAAGCACTCTCATCAAACTAAACAAACAACTCACAGGACAAATAAAGTCTACTAAAGCCAAATTTTAGGTAAATTTGTCATCTTTATCCAAGGACAACCACAAGGCATTCTTTAGTTATGGCTGCAACCTCAAAGGCAATACACAGCGGTGTGCAAAGCTTGTTGTAAATGCAGCTACCTATAATGAGCCAGACAATATAACAAACCTACTGGCAATTAAGTTCAGCTCTAACTTTACCCCTCTCTCCCCTCAACCTTCCCTTAGGAAATCCCATCAAATATAACTCCCCTTGCTATCACTAGGGAAGAGGTTCTTCATGCTCTCTCTAAGGCCAAGAACACTGCATCAATTAGCCCAGACAATATCCCAGGATGTCTTCTAAATAGCATGAAACATGACCTATCATGTCCTTGGGAATGGCTATTTAATTGTAGCCTCCAAACAGGCTTCATGTCTTATAAATGGAGAACAGAAACAGTCATCCCTCTGCACAAAGGTGGGCTATCTACAGACACTGAAAACTATAGACCCATAAGTCTCACTAGTCTTGTATGTAAATCCATGGAAAGAATTATCATGGAAATGATCAATTGTGATATAGTAAACTTCCAGATACTGGACCCAACTCAGTTTTGTTTTGTCAAGGGCAGGTCATGCCGACTCATCCTGGTGGACTTCTTTGAGAAGGTCACCAAAGCAATGGATGAGGGCACTAGGGTTCACATTGCCTACCTTAACCTGGCCAAGGCATTTGACATAGTACCCTACTCGGGCATTGTTGACAAACTCAAGAGGTTAGGTACAAACCCATATGCCACCCAGTGGATAGCCAAATGGCTCACAAACAGACCCAGGAAGTTAGAACTGGGAGACCACCTCTACAAAGGGGGCAGTCACAAGTGGAGTCCTTCAGGGCTTGGTCTTTGGACCACTCCTTTTTGGCATTTACTTCACTGAAGTCAAGGCCAGTGTCAATGGCTTCTGGCTGACTGCATTTGCAGATGATTGCAAATTAGGAGCTGTCATTGAATCCTACACTGACACAAATATTCTCCAGGAAGGGCTGACACAGACAAACAACTAGTGTCAGAGCCATGGGCTAAAACTAAATGCCAAGAAATGCATAATAGTATCCTTTGGGAAGTCATCCACCCCTGTTAAGTATCATATTAACAACACACCCCTTAGAGTTGACCAAGTAGTCAGGAACTTAGGGGCACACATGGACAGTAATGTAGCCTTTGACCAGTAGTGAAGAAATCATTCTATGTTGAGCAACTTATAAACAATGGTATGACATCTAAATCCAAGGAAGTCATTGTGCCACTGTATTCAGCATTCATCAGAACTATCATTGAGCACAATGCCCCCTTTGGTATATACCTAACCAGGCATATCCAACAATTGGAACATGCACAGATGCTCCCCACTAAAAGGATATAGGGCATAAGTAAAATGTCCTATGCAGACCGCCTCAAGGTATTCTGTCTCCTACAGGCTTTTGAGGGAAGGTCTATGCTTCGCATGCAGGGTATTGTTAGACCCTACTCTAATCGATCTCCTGCATATCCACAAAACAAACAGCATCAGAATTACCTGTTCTAAAGACGTAAACCTTGCATGTGATATAAATAGGACCTCCTGGAGAGGCAGGTGTGTATCCCAGAGACCATCTCATCTCTGGAACAGGCTCCCCATCCATGTGAAGCAGAATTCCTCCCTAACCCAATTCAAGTGCAACTTGGACACTTGGATGGGAAACAGGAAATTCATCCCTGGTTTGACACTTATGTCTCTAATGGACAAAGGCAACCTGTAAATGGTTCATCTCCCAGGCCCCTGTTTGTTAATAGTTCATCTCCCAAGACCCTGCTTATACTTATCAAAGGTATCAGAACTTGTCAGATATTTGGGATGCATGGCTAGGCTTAAAAAGGCCCTTGTGTTCATTAGCATAGTAAACACCTATGAACATATGGACCTATGTCTTGCTGCTCTGCAGAAGTGGATGGACCTGTGCAAATTAATTCAGACAGCATTACACATGACACTGATAGTGTTATGCATGTACTGAAGTTGTAGGACAACATGTCATTACACTTCTGTTTGTCATCCTCAGCATGTGTGTCCCCATATGTACGAAGTAGCTCTGCTGCTGCAATGCAAAAATAACAAGGCAAGAAAATGTATGTAACAACAATATACAGTATACTGAGGTACTCTGTATGCAACAATGTTATGCAAAGTATCACATACATGTGTGGCTTGGCACATCTGCTTCAATCTTGCCCGAGGTGCACATTGCTCACCACTTGCTATATTAAGGGATGCAAGAAACTGTGTTTGCTCATCTTGGGGAGTCAAAAGTGGGCCACCACAAGCTGGAATTCCTCAACCTCCCTTAATGACTTACCCCTTTGGCTGTGTGGAGGATCATGTCAGAGCACTGTCAGTGACAAGCCTCCTGGGATCTACTGTAACATCTCACAGCACTAATTATGTTGGTAAGTTCAGTCCACAGTTCATGCCTCCAAGCTGTATTCCCTGCCCATCCAAGGAGTCTCAATCCAATCTGGTGCAGAGCATCAATTATAATCTCATTTTCTTGTGGCAAAAAATTGTCACCCATAGGTCTGTTTGCCATCTGAAATACAGTTATATGCACATGGTTAGATTGATGTGGGGGCCTACATATGGAAATGTTTATGTTAGTAGCATATGTCAATTGACCCTCTCTGCATTCCTATGCACTGCAAAATTATATAAAATGCTCCCTGTCCCACATAGTAGTGTGACATATAAAACAACATATGTGATATGAAAGCAATGTCTGAATACATAAGACATGGAACAGCATCATATCTTGTGATATTTGTAGGGGCTGTATGTAGGATATGAACCCTTTACAGTGGATATCACAGCAGTGGAAAGCCAACCACAACACCATTTGCCGCACAATCAGTATGTTCTGCATGTACTTTTTATTAACATACTCCTAATAACATTTTTGTAAAACAATAATTTTAGATGGCTGTTAGACACATCCTAAATGCATTGTCAATAGATGATTTGCAACACAAGTCTAAACAGACAAACTGTGGAAAAAAAGCAGTCATAGTAGCCTGAACTGTTATGCATGAATAGCTATGTCAACAAAATCAATAGTGAGCAGTCAAAGCTATCGCTATTTTGTTTGTATAAGATTAAATTTAGTGATAACTACTGCTATATCACTCTTAGCAGAAAGTAGCTGTGCAGTAGCTATTGTGAAACTTACAGAAAATGTCAGAAAGTCTCATTATCCATAAGAATAACACAGACAGTTCAAAATAAAAAGACATAAATAATGATGTATATTTATTGAGGCAATATTTGCAGCACATGCATTACTAAGCATCAATGAATATCTCTCTAACATAAAAACAACTTCAAAGTAATATACAAGAATATGTTGCTTCCCATACGTATATCACAGAATATACAGAGTCACCAGCAACATACATGGATGCTTCCTTATTGTGTCCATACATATTGCTCATTGCAGCTCTTACGTTTATCTGTACAAGTGCGTTTTATTTATTTATTCTTTCTTGACTGGGTTAGTAGCCTCTTTTCAAGGGATACCTGAGGTGGTATTTATACAACTAGGGGAAATTTGGTGAGGGCATCAGGAAACGTTTATACTTTTCTGTTGTGAGTAGGACCCATTTTGGAAGAGTACTTCTTGTTTCTGTTCCAGACATTGAGGTTAGCCTGGAGAAACAGGGAGGCAGATGGAGAGGAAAGAGATAATGGAGTGGTGGGACAAAGCAAATGCTGAGACCAGAGAACAGGCTCCCTATCCATGTGAAGCAGAATTCCTCCCTAATCCAATTCAAGGGCAACTTGGATAATTGAATGGGAAACGGGAAATTCATCCCTGGTTTGACACTTATGTCTCTAATGGACACAGGTAACCTGTAAATAGTTCATTTCCCAGGCCCCTGTTTGTTAATAGTTCATCTCCCAAGACCCTGCTTATACTTATCAAAGGTATCAGAACTTGTCAGAGATTTGGGATGCATGGCTAGGCTTAAAAAGGCCCTTGTGTTCATTAGCATAGTAAACACCTATGAACCTATGGACCTATGTCTTGCTGCTCTGCAGAAGTGGATGGACCTGTGCAAATTAATTCAGACAGCATTATACATGACACTGATAGTGTTATGCATGTACTGAAGTTGTAGGACAACATGTCATTACACTTCAGTTTGTCATCCTCAGCATGTGTGTCCCCATATGTACGAAGTAGCTCTGCTTCTGCAATGCAAAAATAACAAGGCAAGAAAATGCATGTAACAACAATATACAGTATACTGAGGTACTCTGTATGCAACAATGTTATGCAAAGTATCACATACATGTGTGGCTTGGCACATCTGCTTCAATCAGGTGAAAGCTGCTCTCTCTAAAGCTAAAAACACAGCATCAATGGGACCGGATGGTGTCCCCGGCTGTGTGCTACACGAGCTAAATGAGGAATTAAACCCGCTCATAAGGCAGCTGTTTAATCTCAGCCTTACCACAGGATACGTGCCCAAGGAGTGGCGTACGGCAACTGTGGTCCCACTCCACAAAGGCAGTGCCTCTACGGACCCTGGTAATTACCGCCCCATAAGCTTAACAAGTCTAGTCTGCAAAGCTATGGAGAGGATCATAATGGAGCTCATAAACAAAGATATAAGGGACTTGCAGACATTGGACCCGACCCAGTTTGGCTTTGTCAAGGGAAGATCATGCCTTTTGAACTTGGTTGACTTCTTCGAAACAGTCACCAAGGCCATTGATGAGGGAAAGGCAGTCCATACAGCCTACCTTGACCTTGCAAAGGCTTTTGACACAATACCCCACTCGGATATTGTAGAAAACTTACCAGCTTAAATGTAAACCCATATGTCACAAGATGGGTTGCAAACTGGCTTAAGGACAGAACCCACAGGGTTAGAGTTGCTGGCGCTGTGTCAGACTCCAAGCCGGTCGCAAGTGGTGTCCCACAGGGCTCGGTCCTTGGCCCCCTATTGTTTGGCATCTACTTCTCAGAAGTACAGGCCAACATGGGAGGACTTTGGCTGACAAAGTTTGCAGGCGACTGCAAACTGGGCCATAGTGGAAAGTGCATCGGACACGGATATCCTTCAGAAGGGACTCACGGAAACAGATAGCTGGTGCCAGAGCCATGGCCTGAAGTTAAACACCAAAAAATGTATAGTCATACCCTTCTGGAAAAACAAGGTAACCCCAAGCTACCATATAGGTGGCAATCCACTAAGCACAGAAGAGGTTATCAGGGACCTGGGGACCCAGGTTGACAGTGGCCTTTCTTTGACACTCACATTGCTAAAGTGGTTAGAAAGACCTTCTACATTGCCCACCTGATCATGAAGGGATTCACATCCAGATCTAGTGAGGTCATTGTTCCCCTGTACTCTTCACTTATCAGACCAATGATCGAGTACAATGCCCCATTCGGGATGTATCTCACCCGACATCTGCAGCAATTGGAGAGACCCCAAAAGTTCCTCACCAAAAGGATAAAGGGACTCCAAAATCTGTCATATGCTGCCAGATTGAAGAAACTCCAGCTCTGTTCAGTCGCATACCGCCTGCTCAGAGGTGACATGTGCCTGACATACAAGGCCATGTCCAACCCGAATTAATGGACATGCTCCACCTCAAAAATCCAAATCCACCAAAACCACTAGAGCAAGCGACTTAAACCTTAGCACGGATAGAAATAGGACGTGCTGGAGGGATAGATTTATCACTCAGAGACTCCCTATGCTGTGGAATAAAATCCCGGTCCATGTGAGGCAGAGCACCTCGCTGACTCTGTTCAAGAGAAATCTAGACCTGTGGATGGGAGATCGTAGGTTTACCCCAGGAATCATCTCTGTGTCACTGCTGGACAGAGGCACAACAAACTAATGGGCACAGTATTTTTTCATATAAGGGGTGGCGTAAGCCACAATAATTTGGGCTAGGCTTATAAATGCCTTAGGGCAGATAGCCTAGTATAAACCTATGAACCTATGAACCTAATCTTGCCCGAGGTGCACATTGCTCACCACTTGCTATATTAAGGGATGCAAGAAACTGTGTTTGCTCATCTTGGGGAGTCAAAAGTGGGCCACCACAAGCTGGAATTCCTCAACCTCCCTTAATGACTTACCCCTTTGGCTGTGTGGAGGATCATGTCAGAGCACTGTCAGTGACAAGCCTCCTGGGATCTACTGTAACATCTCACAGCACTAATTATGTTGGTAAGTTCAGTCCACAGTTCATGCCTCCAAGCTGTATTCCCTGCCCATCCAAGGAGTCTCAATCCAATCTGGTGCAGAGCATCAATTATAATCTCATTTTCTTGTGGCAAAAAATTGTCACCCATAGGTCTGTTTGCCATCTGAAATACAGTTATATGCACATGGTTAGATTGATGTGGGGGCCTACATATGGAAATGTTTATGTTAGTAGCATATGTCAATTGACCCTCTCTGCATTCCTATGCACTGCAAAATTATATAAAATGCTCCCTGTCCCATATAGTAGTGTGACATATAAAACAACATATGTGATATGAAAGCAATGTCTGAATACATAAGACATGGAACAGCATCATAACTTGTGATATTTGTAGGGGCTGTATGTAGGATATGAACCCTTTACAGTGGATATCACAGCAGTGGAAAGCCAACCACAACACCATTTGCCACACAATCAGTATGTTCTGCATGTACTTTTTATTAACATACTCCTAATAACATTTTTGTAAAACAATAATTTTAGATGGCTGTTAGACACATCCTAAATGCATTGTCAATAGATGATTTGCAACACAAGTCTAAGCAGACAAACTGTGGAAAAAAAGCAGCCATAGTAGCCTGAACTGTTATGCATGAATAGCTATGTCAACAAAATCAATAGTGAGCAGTCAAAGCTATCGCTATTTTGTTTGTATAAGATTACATTTAGTGATAACTACTGCTATATCACTCTTAGCAGAAAGTAGCTGTGCAGTAGCTATTGTGAAACTTACAGAAAATGTCAGAAAGTCTCATTATCCATAAGAATAACACAGACAGTTCAAAATAAAAAGACATAAATAATGATGTATATTTATTGAGGCAATATTTGCAGCACATGCATTACTAAGCATCAATGAATATCTTTCTAACATAAAAACAACTTCAAACTAATATACAAGAATATGTTGCTTCCCATACGTATATCACAGAATATACAGAGTCACCAGCAACATACATGGATGCTTCCTTATTGTGTCCATACATATTGTTCATTGCAGCTCTTACGTTTATCTGTACAAGTGCGTTTTATTTATTTATTCTTTCTTGACTGGGTTAGTAGCCTCTTTTTTTCAAGGGATACCTGAGATGGTATTTATACAACTAGGGGAAATTTGGTGAGGGCATCAGGAAACGTTTATACTTTTCTGTTGTGAGTAGGACCCATTTTGGAAGAGTACTTCTTGTTTCTGTTCCAGACATTGAGGTGGCCTGGAGAAACAGGGAGGCAGATGGAGAGGGAAAGAGATAATGGAGTGGTGGGACAAAGCAAATGCTGAGACCAGAGACTGTATGCTGGATTCTGATGAAATGTTTCAAAGAAACCTCTTTGATGAAGATGAGTCAGCAAATGATGGCTGTATAATTACAACACTCCAGTCAGGAGGGTTGCAGGATGATTTACTTAAAGAAATGGTGGTGTATAGTGAGCCAGAAAATGAAGGATATGTTATCGGGGGGGGCATTATGGAGAAAATACAAAAGGAGGATGCAGAGCCAATCCTGATGAATAGTTCTGAGATAGAAAGAAAACATATGCAGAGAAAGTAAAAGTAGGCAAAAGTGGAGTAGCAGAAAAGAAGGCAGAAGAAAAATGAAAAACAGAAGTACATCATAAGAATTCAAAGTAAAGAAGACAAAGAAATGGACAGAGAGAATTTAATAGCTCCTTTGGGTGTAAAAGCACATGAGGTAAGAAAGTTTATTCTTATAAACAAAAGATACATTTTGTTACATTATATATGAGACTGTTTTTTCAATGGAAAATTTTTTTGGAGAATATAACCAAAAGAAAGACTGCAACCCATGGAATCTTTATGTCATAAAAGTATTTACCAGGGGAAACAAAAAGAAGATCCATGCACAATTTCAAACAGAGGTAGAAAGAAAGATTTTGGCAGGACATTTGAAAGCTTAAAGTACAGAAGTACTGGACACTGCAAAAGTTTATAACCAAATAGGTTTATGGACTGGTCGTTGGGATTATAATACTGTGTTAAAAATAGAAAGAGGAAAAATATACATCTACCAAGCATGATAAATGTGGTGGGGAAAAGGGGTGTTGTAAAATACTTTTTTGTGGAAAGAAGGACATTTGATAAGTAACTGTGACAAAAGAAAATGTTATATCTGTGGGGAAAATGGACATAATGCAAACAATGTGAACTGAAATGTTATAAATCTAACTAATTTAGACATTTATGGATGGACTGCAAGAATGAAAATAAGAGTAAGGGAAAAGAAAGAAGAAAATGAACAAAGAGAAGTTTTAGAAGTAGTAGAAATAGAAAAAAAATAGATGAGAAAAAAATAATAAAGAGGAAACAGAAGAAGGTTCTGAAATAAGTGATGAAAAAGACATAAACTGGGAGGCAATAAAAGGGAAAAAAAGAATTCTATAGGTGAAAAGATAAAATTAAAAGGGGTAAGTACAATAAAAGAAAATAAATGGATGAAAAAGAACATCTACAGTTAAAGATTGGGGCTTGGTATAATGTTAAGGTGTTTGACTCAGAAACACAAGGTACAGTATTTGATTCTCACCTTTCAGAAGGAAATTTGTTAGGCTTAAAATGGCCTGCTAAGAAAGCTTGCCTACTAATTAGCTATGTAGTTTTGAAACCATGAATCTAAAGGAAAATTAAAATATTAGAGTGCTTTCTATAAATATATGGCAGCACTTCACATCACTCTCAGTTGATCCTACTCACACTCTTGACTCTCCCTCACTCGTACAGTAACAAAGAATTTGTCCTGAAAAAAAAATTCCATTTATTTTTTCTTTCAGTTATAATCTTCACATGTAGTTGTTTATTTCCTTTCTATTGTTTGCTATTATTGTCTGTATTTCTTGTTTGCTTACTGTAATTAAATATTGTACCTTCTGGAGCTTTTCTCCTCGGGTCTCCACTGAAAACGGGACATTTTCCCAGTTGGACTAACCCAGTTAACAAATGTCAATAAATAAATAAAAATAAATATGAATAGTATTAAGACTATAGTAAAAAACATAGAAATTTTGGAGTGGTGCAATGCATGTTTTGTAGATGTAATTATATTAGAAGACACAAGATTTTTAACAAATAAAGAAAGATTACAAACCAAGAAGCTATGGGGAGAACAGACAATCTGGAATTTGGGAAATGAAAGATGTTTTGGAATAACCTTATTATGTAGAAATACAGTAAAGATATTCTCCCAGATTTAATAAAATCCATGTAGGCATAGTGTACAGCCTACACAGAAGGTACCATGGCCACTTATGTGGTTCTCCTTGGTAGCACTCCATGCATATTAATGTAGGCATGTTACTGAGGGAGAGCCATGTAACACGGTTATTTAGTCAGTGTAGGGAGTGAGTTAATGTGTCTGGAGATGAGTAACACACACCCTGCACAGTCAAAGTGCAGTAAACCAATGCATAAGCATGTATTTAAATATGAATAATTTGTTTTAAAGTTTGCACTGTGTGGCACAGCATGCAACAACAAACACGTGCCACAAATATAAAAATAGAAACTGGATACTTTTAAATATAAATCCAAAGGTCAAGTTTAAGCATAGCTGAGCGGGTTTGCATGGCTCAGCACAATGCTTAGCAATGCTTAAACCTGGCTCATAGGTATATTTAAAAGTATGGCAGCATTCCTCATTTCCACTTAGCTAAGTGATTAGAGTCGCAGCCTCGTGTGAGTAGGTACAGGGTGTGAATACAGGGGAAGAAACTTAATTATTTTTGAAATATAAATGATGCCAATTATTTTTAAATTATGATGTGCTGCACTCAACTAAGCTCTGCTAAGTCATGATAAGCCAAGATAAGAACTGCTAAAACAATCTCTGTTTCAGCAACGCTTGGCTGCACCTAGCTGGTTTGTACACCACTAAGTGTTGCTAAGCAGTACCAGTTTAAGCAAAGCACAGCTCAGCTAAGCTGGTTTGCACACTAAGTACTGCTAAAAATTGTCAGTTTAAGCAATGCTGAGATCAGCTAAGCTGGTTTGTGTGGTGCTAAGTGACGCACAGCATTTTTAAAAAATGGCCCAGTGCTGTGCAAGGCCAGAAAAACAGGCTTAAGTCCAACAGGCAGGAATATAGCATAACCTGTTGGAGTTTGAACCATGCAGGAATGATGGCAGGTATTGGAGAGGATGCATGCTTCTGCAGTGGGGCATTCTGAAGTCCAAGGTCATGGTTGGACTCCTAGTGAAAGACTATGACATCTGGCTGTTGCAGGGCCAGTACCAGGGATCTGAATATAAGTTGGAGGCCTGGGACCGGCTGGCATGCAATCTCACAAGTGCAACAGGTATCCACCGCACAGGTGAGCAGGTCCATCAACATTTTGATGATCTGAAGTGGCGGAAGAGGGGACTTCTGGAAACCTGGGTCCAGGATGCTCAGGATGGGAATGCCTCACAACTTTGTAGGTACTCTTAGCATTGTTTTACCTATACTTAATCTGAATGTGTGATAAACAGGTACACATAATAATGTGCTTCTCTCCCCACAGCTGCAGACGAGAGAGCTTGCAACCTAGAGGCCCATGCATGGTGCATGGCCAGATTGCACTGTGTGTGTGGTGAGTACAGATTAATTTGTAATCTATAGTCAAATACACAAGATAGAGTAATTCATTCACAGCTAGTAGGTGCATACTGTACAGATTTGTGTAATGCAATTAATTTGGATGTAGGGTTGTACAGCAATAACTGCCTACTGCAAAGTTTGCGTCTTTCGGCTTTTCCTGGTTAGGGGTCGCCACAGTGGAACTCCTGTCTGCTAATGATTGGTAGTTGATTTTTACATGCCGAGTTACCAGCCCTGATGCACAAACTTCAACGAAGGTATGCCCATTCATGCATGTCTCCACGCAGAAGACGAGCTAGCTGAGAATCGAACCGGACAGTGTCTTACTGTGAGGCGACAAGGCTACCGCAGCACCACCACTGCGGGTAACTGTCTACTGCAAAGTATAGTGCAATAAAGATTAAGAATTAAACCTGGTAATGTTACTGAAATAAAGATTCTGCTGCAATAATTGAAGAATTACAGCTGTATTGCAACACCTGCATTATCCCAAATGTTGTTTAATAAAGACTCAGAAATATGACAACTGCATGAAGGTCCACCAATAAAGCTGTGTTGTGCAATATGTGTGTAAGTAGGGCTGTTGTTCATGAAATTGAGTATGACATCTGCTCTGGAATAACAACACAAAGAATACCGTTCACCGACTCAAAGTTAGCTAAGAAAGAGTGTTATGCTAAATTGTAGATTTACAGCTGTACTACAAGATATATGCATTATGAAATACTCTGCACTAACATCTGAAGCAATAGTAGGAACACCCAAGGTATATTGTGTATATCAGAATTGTCTTGTTTTAAGCATTGCATTTCAGCTATATGCATTCCTGCTCAGAGTTACGGTGCTGCAGGCAAGTATGAAACTGTAATAGCTGTTGATTGTAAATATACTATCTGCAACTGTATATGGGTCAGATAGCCAACCCAATACTCCGATATGGTTTGTACATGTCACAGATATTTCCACCCACTAAGAGTGTATTGTGTACACATGTATTCTATGTATTAATGTACAGTTTACCTAGTGTCTCCTTCATGCATGAATTCCATGCATGTGTGTTCAACTACTGCAGTTTTGTTTCCAGGTGAACTCTAGGTAAATATCAGGCAGTCAATAGTCAGCAGTAGCTCAGTAGCTCAGTTTATTAAATGCTGTATCTGATTTACATTTTGTCACACACAGACCAGGGTTCGAATCCAGTGACAAGTATTAAGAAATATTACTGAATCAGTTATGTATTATTAATAGATTTTCTCCCCACAAGAATTACAGGTAAATGGGTGCAGTAGCCCTTATTATAGGTTAATAATTCATGTGTTCAGAAGTAACAAACTGTTAACAGCATTGATCAGGAATGTGATAAGACGTCAGAAAATAAAGGCAACAAGTACAATACTAATGAAAGATATTACAATAAATAAAATGTGTAATCTTGGTATGGCTGTATGCCTGGTATATCTGTGTATGTTTGCTGGCAATCTAACCCCATGCCTGCCAAGGACAGCATCATAGTTGTTTACTCTCTGTACTATACACGATCATGTCTGTCAGGTGTCACGCTGTCATGGACTGTAATCACTGTCGCCTAATCCCTCTGTCACACATCAAGTCATTGACATGATTATATCAATAGCACAGTCACACTACTTCAGTTCACAGTACACCTTGGTAGTCATATAAGGCCACCTGACATGTAATAGTCCTCTGTAGTTGTGTACCTGTAGGTGTTGCAGCTTGGCCCATACTGTCCCATGCAGATAGCTTGAGAGGTATGTACATGCTACAGCAGCTATAGGGCATTGCTATACATAAGGGAAGGGCAGACCTGCAGAGTAATTAACAGTACTGATGCAAACTATATAGCCTATACTGGTATTAATGGACTGTATTTCTCTCTCTCCCCACCCCTTATCCTCATCATAATTTATTATTGTTATACATCAATTATGGTTTACTATTAAGAAATGTTCTCTAAATGTTATGTTGGGCCTCATGTTTTATTATTGTTATGTAATACAATGGTTGGATACTAGCATAACATGTTGAATTACCTATGTCGGTGGCCTTATGCCATAACTTTGAGTGTCACACCTCGTACCCATCAGGAAACACATGCTGATACACTTCCTGTGTCACAGACTGTATGCATGGACATATATCATGCAAATGCACCTGCTGCAACTGTGACTTAGTAGCTCAGTCTGTTAAATGCCATGCATGCAATACATTTTGCCACCCACAGTCCTGGGTACAAATCCAGTGTGTTGCACTTAAATTACATTCTTGTCAATACAGCTAATAATGACTGAGTCATGCAATTTTAACCAAAACAGGTTGCTGCTACTGAATTAACTGCTACACATGTTAGCAAGTCAAAGGACTGTAGGTATGGACACACTGCACATATTTGTATAGCCTACCTATATGTCACCTACTACTCTCTGATTGTCACTGTTACATGACACATGTACCCTAGGCACATGCATCAACTGGAATGTTATGGGTACCCTCACCTTAGCTGTGCTGTGATGACAGAGCTGACACTGTTCCCTCAGTGACATGTACATACAGCTTGCTGTCCTTCATCATGTTCACACTCCCCAGCATGAATTCTAGGCAAAAAGCAGCAGCTGCAGGCTGCAACATATGCAGCTGTATGTTATGCTGTCTGCGACAGACATACCATACCTCACAACCTCCTAGAAAAAGGGATCCACATGACGCCCATACCTAAAGGGGTGGGGGGCAAAGGTCAAGCGACAGGGACATGTGTCACAGTCTGCCCCTACAAACATACAGAGATGATAGACCACCAGCTGCTACCGCAGCATGCATATTATGATGAGTATGATGTCTGACATCCACATGTTTCTTCCCCCTTACTGACCTCAGTCCACAATGTTGAACACTGAACTGTCAGCTAATCATAAAGCCAATTGACAATGGCCAAACATAGCATCCAAGAATGTGGATATACCTCATAAATCTCAACAGTGGACAGTATTAGTACTTAACATGTGAGATGCTGCAGACTCCATACCTCACTAATGTCCATCTCAGACTAAGAAAGGGCTAAGGCTTACATGAAGTCCTTAAATAGTGCACTGTTGTGCTATGTGATTGGCTAATGGAAGTGCAACCCAGCTGTTCTGGATACAATTAGCAAGTCTGAGCCATGGATTGTTGCACAGGCAATTTTCTGTTACTGAGCATTACCTACACAAGGCAAGCAACTGCCTATGGGTAACAGGTCTGTAACTTGCCATACCAAGACAGACTGTGATTTACCAAACATTGTTCTTCAGGATTTCTTCACAAAAGGATTACATTACTGTGCCGGGTATGTAATACAAGTCCTCATATAATGGGATGCAGATGGGAGGATGCAGTTATGGTGATAAGGGATTACAACAGTAGGCCTCTAGTACATCTCTGGGAATGACATGTAGTTGAAACTATGCTGTCCAACAGCTACAGGCATGCCTCTCAACTGTGCCTTCTGCGCATTACTTTACAGCTGTGGCCTTCTTTCTCCCTCCTACAACAGTTGGCTCCTGTATGACTTCTACTGGATTATGTGGTAGACATATTGTCCAGAAGTGAGGTAGACACAGCTGTCATATCACATGATGTACTGTCATTCAGCACCTCTCAGTCTGTGAATGTCACACTGTCCCTGATGTACCCTGGTTAGGTCACAGTTTAGTTGAAATTCATATGTCATTGCTTGAGAGCTATGGCTAACATACCTGGCAAACCCTACAGCAGGAAGTCAGGTCATAGCCAGTATTACTGGGGGGACACAGGGCAAACCTCAGCAACAGAGTGTACATATTGTTCATACAAAGTAAAAGTATGAATACAGTGACAGATATTACTGTAGCATAACTGTTTTCTGAGGGTTCTGGTGTGTGACAGCCAGATTCACTATATTTTGGGAACAGCCATCAATTATTGGCCAACTGCCTGTCAGACGCCCACAGGTGTCTGCCAAAAGGACCACATACAGCAAGCACACATACACATTCATCAAACATCTGTGTACTGGAGAGGTATAATGACTACAGGGAGGATAGACTACAGCAGGTTTGCATTGCTGTCTGTCATTGTGGCACATTGATGTTGCTGGACTGTCCCCACATACATATACATGTAATAACACATACCAATGTATCTGACAGTGGCCATATGAAATAGTAGTGGAACTTTGCCCACAGGGAACATACAACAGTAGATGGCATTGATGGGTGTGGAGACATAGAGCACACTCTGTCACGGCACACAGGAACATACCAGTATTGCTATTATGTTGGTGATAGTGACATACATAGTGTGTTGATAGACTGTGGGGTATGGCATGGGCAGTAGCAGTGGATAGTGCAGGGCAATTTGGATGTGCAGTGTCTGTACATAGTTGATATCAATGTAACTGGTCCTGTGATGTGTTCCTCCACTTGTCTTTCAGAAAGGCTGTATAAAATTAGACACCCGCCATTTTCAGAGGATGAAAATAATGTCATCCTGAATGGCCTCAGACTGGATCATGACATTCTGCTGTCCACGACTCGCCACAATCGTGACCAATGTGCAGAACTGTGGGCAGACCTCATCACAGCAGTCAACACTGTAGGGCTACAGGACAGAACCTATGAGCAGGTCTGACACCAGGCCACAGATATGGTCAATGCTGCATGGCAAAGGACTGCCACTGTGGCCAGGGACTGTGCTGCCACCAGTGGAGGGCCTGCAGTTGAACAACCACTCTGAGACACAGAGGAATTCCTGGCATACCTAGGAACAACCACCAGCTCCCAAGCATCCATCACCCCATACATCATGGAGGTGGGTGCCACAGCAGAGGAGGGTCCAGATAAGCTTCCTCTGTTCATCAGTATAATACTGTATCAGCCATTATCGCAGCCTCCGCATACTGGTACATGGGATGTCAGGTGTATCTGCATTGGGGGGTTTGGTTTTAAAGCACAGTTGTGCACACATACGGAAAATGTCAGCAATGTAGGTAGTATCATATTAGCTAGTTTACATGTTGAGTTACGCACATATTACCCTGTAACAATACCACATTTGGTATTGCTGACAATATGTCTCCCTCAGATTTATATAGGTACATCAGGTGTGGCAGGAGTCCAAGGTTCTGTATCTGGTAAGTGTGCTACTATTTTTGTATGGATCATATATACCCTATGAATGTTAACAGCTGATATTTTTCCCTAGGCACAACTGTTATGCTTAGCCAGAGTACAATACAGATACATTACATTTCAGAGGTGTTAACTGATTAGGTTCATAGGTTCATAGATTAGTACTAAGGTAACTGCCCTTGTGAGCCATTTTAAGCCTAGCCAATTATCCCTTGTGAGACTCAAACCCTGCACCTTGTGTTTGTAAGGCAAATACCTTAACCATTAGACCACCCTCCCAACCCCCTATGTGCTTTGAATGGGTAATCACAGTTGTGTATTTACATGACAGTAACACATATGCACTTATTTTTGAGGAGGTCCATGCAGTGTGCTATACAGGAGGCAGTCACTTACAGATGCCTGTTCACACACAGTACGGGGATGGTACATACCTGAGGCAGTGATAGTAGAACTGGCATAGTATACTCAAGATGGGTGCAGTTTGTTTTAGGTGTAGGTCTATCACATACACTGACATATTGCTTATCACCCAGGTGTATAGTACTGGCAACATTAACCACACATAGCCACAGTGCATGTTATAAAGGGCCTGTCTTGTCTGTGCATGTTGTAGTCTGCTTCTATGTTGTGCATGGGATAAGAAGTATGATGTGGTGTGTTTAATGCAGTTGTGGCTCCTCACCTGTATGTGTATGTGTCTGGATTACCATACATAATAGTGCAGGTAGTAATGTACCTATTTTGTCTTCCTCTTCACAGGTGAACGTGGGGGTTGGAGTTTGTCCCCCTTACAACCTGATGTCAGTGCCTCATTGGACTCTGATGATGATTGTGGCCATAGTGAGGCACAGGCCAAGTTGTTGGGGGCTGAATCTGTCCCATGAGTTGACAACCCACTTCCTCCCCCATTGTCCCCGCACACAGTCAGTATGCCCACACATACCAAGTCCCCTATGGTCACAGATATCAGACAGTCAGAGTATGGTGGCATCAAATAGGACAGTGTGGCAACTATGGCATGAGTGAGTGTAGGCACTAACCATAACCTGAGAGCTGGTGAGGTCCCACACATGCAGAATGACAGGGGTCCTTGAAGGAGTACTGCTGGCCATCCACCACCTGTCATAGGTGTCACATCATGGGTCACTCAACGCATATTTTGGTCCATCATGGAGGTACAGGCACTTTCTGAACACAATACCAGACAGATGCTAAGGATCATGGCTGCATCACTGTCTGACATCTGTGACTCCCTCCATCACATTGGTGATATCATGCATTGTTTCACTGATGTAGTGGACAGACAGAGGTGAGAGTCATTGTCAGTCCTTGACAACACATTGTCTGTGCTAGAACATGTGGTGGGAGTAGGGCGTCAAACACGTGGCCATAGGTCAGCAACAACATCTGCTGAGGTCCACATGGCCGTGTGCACTCACAGTCCTGTAGTGGCAGTACCTTCGGCACTACAAAAAGGAGCATTCTGCCCACACCACAGGGTGGCAGACCATGGGCACATGGTCTTGGGTGATCCCATGAGGGACACTGGCCCAGCAGACACCAGTCACTGTCAGCCACTAGTACTGCATCTCATCCTGGGCATGGTGGTGCCAGTGCCACTCCTGGTAGAGTTAGTTCCATTGTTCATGGCTGGAGACAGGGACCTGTCCATTTTGCCATGTACAGTCCACAGCTGTCCAACATACCCATGTGTAGGGCTAGCAGATGGTTTGACTGTGTACATGCAGACACTCAAACATCACTGTCTCATGCAGGTTACCAACAGACACACACATCACCTCTGCATGGCCTAGCTGACCAGCAACCCTTCCTGACTCATACACATGATGTCAACTCTTTGGTACAGCCTAGGCCTCTGGCGCCCCCACACTGCACCCTGTGCATGTGATGATACCTGCGCTACATCCCTGCTCTCCATACCATTGATGCAGGAACATGCAAATATGTGTCTGATGCACAGGGCAACTACATTACATTACATGACATTTTGAAGTGCGATAGTGTCATGCCATGACAGTTGCTGTATGCTGGCATGTGTCATGAGTACACATCAAAGTGTTTGTACCTTTGTTGCATGATTTTAGACTGTCAGTAGTGTTGCAGGCTGACAGGTATCTCTAAGAACTTTATATGTTTCTGTTCCAGGGGTCTGAGTGGCTATGCAGTGAAGACTTGGTGGCAATACAGTGGCTCAGGATGGCATGGAAGCAAAGCAGAAATCTGACAACAGCAAGGTAGGGCTGTATATCTGCATGGTTACCTAGGTGTATATGTGTAGAACAGTGTGTGTCAGGGACAATGGGGGTGAACAGCGTAATCCTGCATGCAAAGCTTGATATGTCTCACCTGGATGTTCTGTACCTACAAATATAGGAGATGGCAGATAGTATTTATGCCTAAGTAGGTGTAGGCTATTTAGGGCCAGCAGCTACTCACAGGGCCTTAAAATGTATAACCATTTTACACAGACAGGCAAGAGAGACACACTGCTGCAAGGGGATACATTTAAACACACACACACACACACACACACACACACACACACACACACACACACACACACACACACACACACACACATACACACGCACACAGTGTTGCCCTTATTGAGATTAGAGCCCCTACCTATCTAGTAGTATACACTATAATACTATGTGCTTATCACATGCACCACAGAGCTTATCTATTATAAGATTGACAGCCAGTGCTGTTGAGGTGGATGACATCAACAGGCCTTGTAAAGGAGGCCAATGGGGGGGGTTGACAGGTAGGCATGGGACCTTAACATGTATAACCATGGCACACATATAGATAAGACAGGAGCACAGCTGCAAGGGGATACATTTACACACACACACACACACACACACACACACACACACACACACACACACACACACACACACAGACAGAGTTACCCTTATTGAGATTAGAACCCCTACCTATCTAGTAGTATACACTATAGCACTATATACTTATTGTATGTGCTCCAGAGCTTATTTGTTATGAGATTGACATCCAGTGCTGTTAAGGTAGATGACAGCAGGCCTTGTAAAGGAGGCAAATAGAGGGGTAGACAGGTATGTGCTGGTCCTTAAAATGTATAACCATTACCCACAGGCGAGACAGACACACTGCTACAAGGGGGTATATTGACACACACTCACAGGGTTGCCCTTAGTGAGATTAGAATATCTAGTAGTATACATTATAGCACTAAGTGCTTATTACATGCACCATGGAGCTTATCTGTTTTGAGAGTGTCTGCCAGTGCTGTTAAGGTGAATATCAGCAGCTGTTGACAGGGAAGCCAATGTTGTGGAGGACACAAGTCACAGGGCCATAAAATGATTGACCATTGCACAGACATAGGCCTGAGTGGCATGTCTGTACTGCTGTATGAGCAGTACCTACTAACACACTCACATACAAGGTGGCTGATGTGAGATTAGAACCCCCTACCTACCTACTATTATACACTACAGCTCATAGTACTAGTTGCATGCACCACCAGTTACATTTGGTGTACATGTGGCTGCAGCCACTGTACTTGTGGGCTATGCAAAGTGGCCTTGTGTTACACAACCTGTGTGGCCTGCAGAATGAACCTGCTTTATGCTGTTATTGCATCTAGTGTCATAGCAGTGAGGTACTTGTTAATACCCCTGCTATGTGTGTACAGATACCACTATCACCATTTCTGTCCATTTGCAGTTTGTTAGGTGGAAAATGGCTAGTGACAATATGGCCTGTACATATATATATATAAATATAAATATATATATATATATATATATATATATATATATATATATATATGTGTGTGTGTGTGTGTGTGTGTGTGTGTGTGTGTGTGTGTGTGCCACATACTGATAATGCTAATCATGTCTGAGGGGGGTAGGGAGAGACAGATACATATACATAGCTGTTTGTATGCACATAGATATTTTCACATCTAGGTTCTTTAGGCTAATGGGCTAATGAGGCATCAGACATGGGCTGAGGCATCAGACATGGGCTGAAATTAGCTAAGTGTAGGAGCATGCCCAGTGTGACAGTCAGTACTTACAATGTGACTCCAGGCCAGACCTACCTGTACTCCAGTCCAGGATTTTGTGTGCTACAGCCAATTGGCTGCTGCACCTGATTCAACAATCCAGCACCTCCCTGATATTATGTCCAAGGGATACCCCGGCTATGTGCTAAATGTAATATATGACTCATACCTTGCGACTGCACAGATTCTAATAGACTGTAGAGGGTTTTGTATATTATGCATGGTACATTTTACATAGCATTGTGATTTTCTGGTACATCAGTGAAAATTAATTATAGATTGACATTTAGAACTGATGACAGACATTTGATTTACTGACTCCATACACACCAGGGAACCCATGCTACTGCAAACCTGTTATTATCTGCACTTTCTACATTTGTCTGACCAATAGTTAATCCTTCTCCTTATATTTGGGCCTTTGTCCCAATCCTATTCATGGCTTTGTCCATATTTCCTGCTTTAAGTAGTTGTAGGTATGCTGTGACTGGGGTACATGATGTAACACCACATACAGGGTTACAGTCTTCACATCTCTGACTTTACATGTTTTGCAGGATGTCCAGAATTTGGCCCCATATGTCTGCTCTGTTCCTCAGACAGTTGCATTTTTCTGGTAATTTACTACTAAATGGTGCCCACTGAATTGTTGTTCATACTGACAGTTACATGATGGCCTTTACATTCTGCGGCTACTCTGACCTGTTACAACCTGCTTATACTAGCCACCTACTAGGTTACTCAGAGCATGTATAATATCTGTAAGTTTGGCCCTCTGTCCCTCCATTGTCTCTGGCTTTGTCCAGCTATCTTGCAGTAACAGATTGTGACATATTGACAGTCTGTGGGACTCCTGCTATAGGATTACCTCACATGCAAAACTGTAGGCGTAGTCAGCTTTGAACCATGAACACCATCAATCATGTTAATGTACTTATCCCACTGAGCCACACCAGCCACCAGAAAATGGAGTTTAATTCCTGACACTGTCAACAACAGACAGACATATACACTTTTGACCCCTGCATATTATGGAAAATAGGACATGTAACCAGGTTATTTGGAACAGCCCTGGGATTGTGTGGTCTGCTGATATATCCTTGCAAGTGTACTCTTTTACTTCAGTTGTATGTAAACACTGATGTGTTGGGAATAGGGGACTGTAAGCATTGAGAATCATGTATCTGTCATATGACCCCGCTGTTTGGTAATTACCTTACATATTGCAGTGGGTTTTGCTGCCTTCTGGCCTACTGCATATTATGGGATGGTCACTAGTGGACAGAGTACCTGTTGTCCTACACAGCTGTTTGTTTTCTGCAAGTAGCCCAGTTGCCCACTCTATTCCCTTGCATAAATGCAGCTGGTCCATACATATGCTACCATAGTCTAGTACCCTGTACATTTGTTGTAAAGAAGGATGACTTGCCTTGTGCACACAGCAGTTGAGTTACCTGTCATTCAGAGCTGACTCTGTCTGATGCATGCAGTACACAGCCAGTACATGGTAAGGTACAGTTTGTGTGGTGTGGCTGACATCTTTTTTACTATGTATGCGAGTCGGAGTAAGGAGTAAGTCCCTAGGACCCTAGGTTGTCAGTGCATGTGTGATGCATTGCCTCTTGTCCAAGGCCAGGGCATACTGGGCATGCCTATATCTGCCTACAGCGACAGCCTTAGGAGGTTCCTCCTCCAAGTCCCCCTGTGTGTGTGGCTGGGGGGACCTTGGCACTGGTGGGGGGCTGTGTGTCCCTTCCCTGGGATGATCCTGCTGCAGCTGTTTCCGCAGGATCAGATTGTGTAGCGTGGCACATACTGTGAACATCTGTGCACATGTAGTTGGAGAGTACAGCAGGGGTCCACCAGATATATCGAAGCAGTGGAACCATGACTTCAGCAGCCCAAACACATGCTCTATGATGTTCCTAGTTTCTGTGTGTCTCACTATGGCATTCTTTGGTGGGTGGGTGTGCATTTCTGATAGGTGTCATCATCCATGGTTCCAGTGTGTAGCCAGCATCCCCCAGTAGATGGCTGTATGGGATGTCCCCCCTGCAAACATCTGGTACAGCTGTGATGCATGCCAGATATGGGGGTTGTGATAACTGCCAGGGCTGCCAACACACACATTCATGATGATGCCCTAGGCATTGCACACAACCTGGCAGTTGATGGAGTGATACCCTTTGTGGTTGATGTAGACTCTACCCTTCTCACTGGGTGGTGCTTTAATGTGTTCATGAGTGCAATCTATGTCACCCAGTACCTCAGGGTAGTGTGCTACATGGTAGATGAGAAGGAAAATGCTGACCCTCTCCTCAGGAGTGTGGGGTAGATAAATGTGCTTACTGGCATGTGTTTGCATGGCAGCCAGGAATTGGTGGAGTACTCAGGATGTAGATCCTTGTGAGAGCCCCATTATGTCCCCAGTTGGTCTTTGAAAAGTACCTGTAGATTGTACTCTAAGGGCTACACATACCTTTTTCTCCACTGTGATGGTTTCCCCTCTGTTGGCAATGGGTTTCAGTTGTGGGTGGCAGAGCTCAGTGAGTTTTTGTAGTATGTCTCTGTCGACCCTGTAGTTCTCTACAATCTCCAGCACATGTAATGGAAGGTTATCCTTTACATGGAAGGTTACTCTGGGCATGACCACTCTTCTCCTTCTCAGTCTAGGTCTATTGTCAGTGGCAGCATCAGCACTGACCTCTGCTTCTAACATATACAGATGTAGCAGAGCAGCAGCAGCCCCTAGCATTCAGTCAGTTAAAATTCCCAAATCTGTACTCCAATGGTGCAGAGTGATGGGAAAAAATCAGACTGTAGAGTGTATGCATATTTTATAGTGCTCTGCTGGTATAAACAATGGTCAGCAGTCTGGACACACACACCCCATGCATGTTCATGCCTAACATAGCTCAAACCAGCTAAAACTTGTGCCCCACAGCTAAACAAAGCTTAGCAACACTGGACACACCCCCTGCTAAGCTGAGTGGTGCACAATGCAAATGGGTTCTGCTAAGTTCCAATCTACTTAAACATATAGTGACACACCTCCTTTTGATGGCAGCTAGCTCTTTTGTGGATACCAACACAGTTCTGGTGCTACACGGATTTTATCTGCAGACACAGTAGTCCATTTTTGCTATTCAGTAACCCCAGCTCGTTTGTATACCGATTCATGCCCACAACCTAGATACTTCACTATTCCAGGGCCTGCTTCCTTAGCAACCACTGAAATCTACCATTTGTATATACTGTATGCAGGGCTCTATAATGCATTATCCTCATATATTTTTATTTTTAGTTTTTATACTTTTTAATATTTTGTTTGCACAATGGCACATGTGTGCACTGCTGCATGCTATGCAAAGGTAACATGGGTATTAAAAATGATTTATTACACTATTTTTGCATGTGTTTTTGGACACACAGGGCATACTTTTGCACATAACTATTCCTATTATGCAATTCCTGAGCTTCTAAATGGGATTTTACAACCCCCTCTTCCATTATTTATTTTTTGTACACTGATATTTTCCGTGTACACTTCGGACACCAACACAGAGTCTGTTGGACTGCCTATCTGCTTGCTGGATCACTCTAGCACCCTCATTTGCATGCAATTCACCTGCTTAGGAGGTGATTTGCATGCCACAAACACTTCCATGTTCACAAGCTTGGGCACACCCCTTTGCTCTGTTTACCAGATCTCATGGATCCTTACTTCCATGTCAGCTCCGTGCCACTATACCTACATGGAAAATTCATCCATGTAGGCTTTATTGAATTTCCCCCATTGGATGTAACTTTAGCAAACATGGGAAGATTAACTATTTTAGATTTAAAAAAATATATAGAATTAACATTATATGCTTATATTAGTTGTAAAAAAAGGAAAAACATATTTCATCAGATTTTAGACTCTGTAGTTATAAAAAAATAATATTATGATAACAGGAGACTTTAATTGTTATTTAAGAGGCAAGCATAAAAAGAAAGGAAATGATATAAGAAAATGTTAGAAGGTATAAGATATGGTAAATTAGAACTTTGGGGCAAAAATTAATGGACTTACAAAGGGATATGTATATAACTGAAATAGATTATTTTATAGTATCAGAAGGTTTAGTTATAGAAGAAGGGAATGTAGTTAAAAGAAGATTTTCTGATCATCTTACAATATGGCTAGAGATAAATAAAAACAAGGAATGTATAAAAATAGGCAAATGAATAAAAAGGATAAATGCGAAAGCATGGAATTAAGAAGTAAAGAGATTAGTAATACAGTTATGGAAATATTATATTACTATGAGAACATTTTATAAAAATTGGTCTGAACGGTGGATGATATTTAAGGAAAAATATAAAAAATGTTTTTTACAGTGGGAATATAATGTGAGAATTTAGAGAAAGAAAAATATAAAAGAACATGTAAGAATGCATTGGTTTATTTAGAACAGATTTAGAACATAATAACAAAAAATAATTATATGAAAGAAATCAAGAAAAAATACAAGAATTGTTATATAAGCAAAGATACTTTTTACAAGGAAAAAGAGAAGAAATATCAAATTACTTAAGGAGATTATTAAAGGAAGATGGTAGTGTAATGAGAGAAATAAAAATGTAAAATGTGAAAAAGACAAATAGAAAAAACTCAGGACAAGATTATGACTAGTGTAGTAAAATATGTACAAGAACTGTTTAAAGTAAAAAAGAAGGCAGTGAAAAAAAACATGGGAAGTAAAAAAGTTAACAGAAAAAGAGAATAATGAGTTGGAAAAGGAGATCTCTTTAAATGAGCTAGATAAAGTATGAAGACAAGTAAATATAGATTTGGCTGCAATCCCAGAGGGAATAGGGTATGAAATGTATAAAAACTTAAGGGATTGGTAAAAAAAAATAAAGATTTGAATGAAAGGTTAAATGAAGGCTTTATGTATAAAGAATTATGTAGTGGAATACTTAAAGTCATACAGAAGAAGGAAGATAGAAGACAATTAAAAAAATGGAGGCCAGTAGTATTAAATAATAATGATTATAAGGTCTTTATGAAAATAATACAAAAGAGATTTGAAACTAAAATGGAAAATATTATGGAAGATAAATATAGTACAAAGGGGAACAGTTGTCAAGAATTATTAATGATAGTTACAGAAATTGTGGATGATATTATAAACAGAAAAGAAAAAGCAAAATTCATGATAGCAGACTTTAATAAGGCATTTGACACAACTGGACATGATATTGTATGGGTATTAGTGAAAGAATATAATATAAGTGAGAAAGTTAGGAAGTTATATATGTCAGTGTATAGTAATACTAAAGTAAAAGTACTTGTAAATGGCTGGTTAAGCCAAGAGGCACATACAAAGGGTGGTGTAAGAGAGGGATGTCCAATGAGTTGTATATTCTTTGCATTAGTGCTAAATGTGATAGTATGTGGAGGCAGAGTATATAACAGCTGAAAGGTTAAGAATTCCACTTTTGTTTACATATGCAGATGACATTATAATAATTGCAAAAAACAGAATGTAGATAAAAGAAGTAATTTGCACAAATGAGTGTCTAGCAATAATAGGGATGGCTTTAAATAAAGAAAAAAATTAAAGGTATGGGTGATGTAGTAAAAATCAGGGGCATATATTTCACAATGAATTAACTTTCTATGTTAGATATAAAATTTGGGAATAAAGATGTAGGTAGAATTCAATGGGAAAAAAGTAGAAGAAAAAAAGAAACCTGTATTTTCTGGACAGCATATAAATTATCATTCAGAAAAGGCTTAGTTGATAAATTCAGTACTGATGTGAAAAAATAGCATATTTAGCAAGAGTATTCATGTTGCCAACAGTTTTTGAAAATGAATTATTGCAGATATTTTTTTCATTTATATGGAGTTCTGGATTAAATCCAGTAAAAAGATGAGTTTTGTATGTAAATAAAAAAGAAGGGGGGGTTAGGGTTAATTAACCCAGTGGTATAAGCTGCTTCATTAAATTTGTACAAAGTGTTGTTTAAGTACATAAATGAAAAAGATGAAAGATTAGTTGTAAAATTGTATAAATATAAGTATGATAAATTTTGGGGTATGGTAAAAAAGAGTAAAAGAGAAAAAGGGTATATAAATGACAAAATAAAATGTTACCAAGATGAAATATTTTTGTGGAAAATGAAAATTAATGATATAGAAAAAGATAGAAAAGTACGGTATAATAATCTAACAATAAAACAATACTATGTAAAACCATGGGAAAATCTCACAGATGAAAAAATTAAAGCTATAAAAATTAGAACCAAATGATGTAGTCAGAAAGTAGAATATCAAGATTTTTTGTGGAGACTGGTAATAGATAAATTGTCAGTAAAAGGAAATATGTAAGAAAAAAAGTGATGGAATATGGCGGGGGGGTTCAATAAAGCCTACACGGATTAATTTTCCATGTAGGCATAGTGGCATGGAGTTTACATGGAAGTAAGCAGCCGTGCAATCCAGTAAACGGAGCTGAGGGGAGTGCACAAGTGTTGAACACGGAAGTGTCTGTGGCATGCAAATCACATCATAAGCAGGTGAACTGCATGCAAATGAGGATGTTGGAGCAATCCAGAAAGCAGATAGGCAGTCCTGCAGACCCTGTGTTGGTGTCCAAAGTGTACACAGAAAAATGCCATGTACATGAGATAAAAAAGTCAACAGAGACTGTAAATGCCCAGTTAGAAGGAAAGAAATAGCATAGTAGACAGAGCTATGTGGAAAACTATGCCCTGCATGTCCAAAAAGTAATGTAAAATGATTTTTTAATACTCATATTATGTTTGCATGGCATATAGCAGTGTGCAAATATGCTGTTATGCAGAAAGAAAATATTTAAAAGTGTAAAAACATAAAAAGAAATGGGAAGAATGCATTATAGGGCCTTGCATGGAGTGTGTACAATTGTAAATTTCCGTGGTTGCTAAGGAGGCAAGGTCTGGAATATAGTTGCCTGGTTGTGTGCACAGATCTGTATGCAAATTAGCTGAGGTTACTGAACAGCAAAAATGGGTATCCATCCCCGCAGATCATATCCTAGTAGCCCCAGAACCATGTTTGTCTCCACAGAAGAGATAGCTGACATCAAAGGGGAGTTTCTCTGTATTTCTTTAAGCACATTGGTGCTGAGCTGAGCAGGAGGGTGTGTCCAGTGCCTGATAAGCTTTGTTTATCTTTGGGGCATGTGTTTTAGCAAGTTTCAATGCATTTGCATGGCGCGCTGCTGTTCTGAGTGTGCCCGTCCATGGGGGTGTGTCCATTGTGTGCTGAGCATTGTTTATATCTGCCGTGTGGGTTTGTGTGCCACGCCACAGTCCTTAGCAGAGAAGGCTGTTTGAAAAAAAAAAAAACAAGAAAAGAAAATTGTCTGGAAAAGCCAATCATACATAAATTACTGATGACCCCTGTAAAACTTAAACTGGACCATTAAAACAATGATAACGATGTACTTTACAGGTGGAATGCATCATAGGTAGCCAATCATGCAGGCTGTACCTACAGCAGAGCACCAGAAAAGTTGCATACAGCCTACAATCAGATTTCACCCCCATACTCTGCACCAGTGGAGTACAAACATGGGATTTTTTAACTAAAGCAGTGCTAGGGGCTGCTGCAGCTCTACTACATCTGTATGTGCTAGATGCATAGGTCAGTGCTGCTGCTGCTGCTGACAATAGGCTTAGACTGAGAAAGAGAAGAGTGTTCAGGCCCAGGGGAATGTTCCAGAAGCTACATGAGCTGGAGATTGTAGAGCACTACAGGGTGGACAGAGACATACTGTAAGAACTCAGCGAGCTCTGCTATCCTCAACTCAGACCCAGAGCCAGCAGAGGGGAACTCATCCCAGTGGAAACAAAAGTATATGTAGCCCTTAGGATACTAGCTGCAGGTACTTTCCAAAGACCAACTAGAGACATGATGGGGTCTCACAGGCATCAGCATCCAGGATACTCCACCAGTTCCTGGATGCCATGCTAACACATGCCAGTGAGCACATTTATTTATCCTGCACCCCTGAGGAGAGGGCTAGCAGTATGTGACTGCTCTACCATGTAGCACAATACCCTGAGTTACTGGGTGCAAAAGACTGCTCTCATGTACACATCAAAGTACCAACCGGTGAGGAGGGTAGAGTCTACGTCAACTGCAGAGAGTATCACTCCATCAACTTCCAGGTCATGTGAAATGCCCAGGGCATAATCATGAATGTGTGTGCTGACAGCCCTGGTAGTTATCATGACTCCTATATCTGGCATGCATCACTGCTGTATCAGATGTTTGTCGGGGGGACATACCATACGGCCATCTACTGGGGGATGCTGGCTATGCACTGGAACCTTGGATGATGACACCTATCAAAAATGCACACCCACCCACCAAAGAATGGCATAATGAGGCACACCCACAAACTAGGAGCATCATAGAGTGCATGTTTGGGCTGTTCAGGTCAAGGTCTCAGTGCCTAGATATATCTGATGGAGCCCTGCAGTAGTCTCCAGCCACATGTGCACAGATAATCACAGTATGTGCCATGCTACACAATATGATCTTGTGAAAACAACTGTGGCAGGATCATCAGAGGAAAGGGATACAAAGCCCCCCCACCAGTGCCAAGGTCCCAACAGCCACACCAACAGGGGGACTCAGAGGAGAACCCCCTCAGGCTGTCCCTGTAGGCAAATGTAGGCATGCCCAGTATGCCCTGGTCTTGGCCAAGAAACAACACATAGCACATGCACTGACAATGTAGGGTCCTAGGGACTGACACCTTACTCTGACTCGCATATATTGCAATAAGGATGCCAGCCAGACCACACAACCTGTACCTAACCATGTATTGGCTATGTATTGCATGCATCAGACAGAGTCAGCCCTGAAACACAGGTCTCTCAACCACTGTGTATACAAGGTAAGTCACTATCCTATACAAAAAATGTACAGGGTACTAGACTATGGTAACATATGTATGGACCTGCTGCATGTATGCAAGGGAATAGAGTGGGCTACTGGGCTACTTGGACAGAGCTAACAGCTACTTGAACAGGTACTCTCTCCAATACTGGGTGCACCATAATATCCATTAGGTCACATGGCTGGAAACCCCATTGCACTATGTAAGGGAAATGCAAAACAATGAGGTCAAAGGACAGATACATGACTGTCAATGCCAGAGTCCCCTACCCCCAATACATCAGTGTTCCCATACAACTACAGTAACAGTATGTTTGCAAGGCTATATCAACAGACCACAGAATTCCAGAGCTGTCACAAAGAACCTAGCCACATGTTATATTTTCCACAAAACGTAGGAGTCACAGCAGGGGTCATAGTGTATTTCTGTATGCTGTTGATAGTGTGAAGAATTAAATCTCACTTTATGGAGGTTGGTGTGGCTCACTGGGCTAAGGACCTTAGCATGGTTGATGGTGTTGATGGTTCGAAGCTGGCCGCACCTACAACTTTTGCATGTGAGTTACTCATATGGTGGGGTCCCACAGACTGTCATAACACCATAATTTGTTACTGCAAGGAAGCTGGGCACAGCCAGGGAAAATGGGGTGACAGAGGTCCAAACCTACTGACATTATGCATTCTCTGAGTAACCTAGAAGGTGGCTAGTATAACAGCAGGTTGCAACAGAACAGATTAGCCATAGTATGTAAAGGCCGTCACATAACTGTGTCAGTACTTACAACAATTCAGTGGACTGCATTTTATAGTATATTACCAGATAAACATGACTGTATGAGGAATAGAGCAGGCATATTGGGCGGAATGCTGGACATTCTGCAAAATCATGTACAGTGAGAGGTATGAAGACTGTCACCATGTGTGTGGTATCACAGCATGTACCCCAGTTACATCATGCATCTCAACCTCTTAGAGCAGGGAATCTGGACAAAGCCCAAAACAATAGTTGGACAAAGGCTCAAATATAAGGAGAAGGATTAACCATTGGGTAGACAAATGCGGAAAGTTGGCAGAATAACAGGTCTTTGCATTAGCATGAATCCCCTGATGTGCATGGAATCAGTAACTCAAATGTCTCTCATCATATCCTAATGTCAGTCTATAATGTTTTGCCCATGTGACAGAAAATCACAACACTATGTAAAACATACCAAAAATATGATGCAAAACTCTACACATTCCATTACAATTTGTACAGTTGATAGGTATGGGTCACATATTACATTCAGCAAACATCCAGGGAATGCCTTGCAGAAAATATCGGGGAGTTGCTTGACTGTAGAAACAGATCCAACAGCCAATTGTTTGCAGCACACAAAATCCCAGACTGAAGTACAGGTAGGTCTGGCCTGGAGTCACCTTGTAAGTACTGACAATCATACCGGGCATGCTCCTACACTTAGCTAACTTGAGCCCATGTCTGTTGCCTCATCTGCCCAAAGACCTGCTATGTGGACATATGTCTGTACAGACATACAGCTATGTATACATATCTGTCTGACCCTATCCTCCTCATGCTTGTTTATTGTCTCTATCAGTATGTTGCACATATGTATATATATATATATATATATATATATATATATATATATATATATATATATATATATATATATATATAACAAGATGTATATATAGCTTTATAATGTACAGTGATACATAGACTCCACACATACATCTACAGAATGCATTTACATTACTGACACACAAAACTACATTTAAGGGAACAACCCTGTTATACAAATTGTGATAGATATGCATGGGGATGTATGAATGTTCCCACATACTCCCAACTGCTGGCTTTATCTGCACATATACATCACAACAGCCATCTGATGGCACCAGACTAATGCAGCAACAGTACATAATCCACTCATCCACAGACCCCTGAGCCTGTGGCATGTCACTCTGCAGACAGACATAGGTACACAGGTGGTGTAATATACAATGGATGCAATGCACTTCTTGGACAGGCCATATTGTTTATTATTGTATTTATTTATTTTAAATTTGTTGACCAGGATAGTCCAACTGGATACTTGTTCATTTTCAGCGGAGGCCCAGGGAGAAAAGCTCCAAGGTGCAAACAATAATATATTTTATTTGGCTTAAAACAAAAATAAAGTGTACAGAGACATTATTTACAGATTTTTCAGAAAAAAGGGCAATAGTTACAGATTATTTCAAACATTATTTACAGATTATTTCAGAAAAGAAAGTGATACCATTAGTAATCAGCAGATGCATGTAAGCTAAGGAGCTAGGATTCTCAAGATGGTTAAGAAAGATTGGTGTAATTACTTTGGAGTAATAGTGATTGTGTTAGTCAGGATTAGAACAGGGGGAAGACCAGTGTGACTTAAAGTATTGTTTAGACTATTTTTAATCGACATATGGAGGGTTCTAGAGTAATATCTGCTAGTAGGGAATTCCAAATTGTTCTAACATAGTTAGCAAACAGAGTCACCGGCTGAATTATTAGCTTTGATAGTTTGGACGAGCAATTTTTTTGATGATAGTAGTGTACCAAGTTTGCTGTAGGGGTAGATTATGGGTTTGAGTATTGGTGTTTTGTCTGGTAGGTTTAGTATTTTAAATGTAACTATGAGCTGGTTGAGCTGGATGAGGTGAGATAGTTCTAACCACCCAATAAAATCTTAGGTTAGTACAGTGGTGTGTTTTGTAGGGCATACCAGTAGCAAATCTGCTGGCTTCCACCCACTGTTCCACCCACATGTCTGCCTATCAAACTGCACAGCCATATATGGCCAGACTGGTAGGTGTACACACATAGCAGGGATATGACCAAGTATCCCATCCCTAGGACACTAGATACAAGAACAGTACCAAGCAGTATCACTCTACAGGCCATGCATGCTGTCTAACACAAGGCTACTTAGCGTACTCCATAAGTACTGTGCCTGCAGCAACATATCCAACATATGTAAACTGTGGCTCATGCAATAGGTACTGTGAGTTGTAGTGTGTAATACTAGTTAGGCAGGAGTTTGATTCTCACATCCTCCTACTCTGTGTGTGTGTGTGTGTGTGTGTGTGTGTGTGTGTGTGTGTGTGTGTGTGTGTGTGTATCAGCATGTCCCCTCACAGCACTATAGACATACTCATATGCACTGTCTCTGTATAATGGTATGCATTTTTGGCCCTGTGACTGGCTGCTGTCTCTAAACTCCCTCCTCTATAAGGCCTGCTGATGTCATCCACCATAAGAGCACTGGCTGACAGTGTGTTATCAAATAAACAGCATGACACATGCAATTGGGACTGTGAGCTACAGTGTTTAATGCTAGATAGGTAGGGGTTCAAATCTCGCAGCATCCAACTCTATGTGTGTGTGTAACTGTATACCATGCAGCACTTCAGACAAGCCTATATGGGCTATTGCTGTGCAATGGTTATGCATTTTATCTCCTGTTACTAGCTGCTGGCCTCAGCATTGGCCTCCTTTACAAGGCTTGCTGATGTCATCCACCTTAAGATCACTGATTAGATGAAGAGCATGGTGCATGCTGTAAAAACTGCAAGTTATAGTGTGTGTGTGTAGTACTAAATATGTAGGGGGTTCTAATCTCACAGCATCCAACTCTGTGTGTGTGAATATATCCACTTGCAGCACTTCATACAAGCCCATATGAGCTACCGCTGTGCAATGGTTATGCATTTTATGCCCACTGACTAGCAACTAGCTGGTGGCCTCTGTTACAAGGCCTGCTGATGTCATCCACCTTAAGAGCACTGGCTGAGAACACATTAACAGAAAAACAGCATGGTGCATGTGATAAGGACTGTGAGTTATAGTGTGTAATACCTAAATAGGTCAGGGTTCTACTCTCACTAGACACTGACTAGACACCGGCCATAAAATACCCTCCTCTATATAACCATAATTGATGTCTACCACCATCTACACTTGTACATGCAGACTAGCCAGATGACATGTATCAAGGGTAGTACAGTGTGTCACAGGGTATGAAAGCATGATGTCACTGACTGTCCACATTGTCACTGACACAATGTTCTACACATATGCATCTAGGGAGCCATGCACATATACTGACATACCTTGCTGATGTCATATCTCTGCTCTGCTGCACTGCCATTCTGTGCCACTGTATTTCTGTAATGTGCCCATAGTTGCACTACTCAGACTCTTGGGACAAAGACATACACAACTCTGTGACACACCTGTCATTATGTCAGACTACCACTATTGTACCATCAGGCAACAAAGATACACAACATTTGATGTGTACTCCTGACACATGCCAGCATACAGTAGCTGTCATGGCCCACAACAGCTCCCATGGCATGACACTACTGCACTACACAAACACATGTAAAGTTATATGGTCAGCCTGTGCATCGGACACATATATGCAAGTCCCCGCATCGATAGCATGGATAGTAGGGATGTGGCACAATTATCATCACATGCAGAGGGTGTGTTGTGGTGGTGCTGGAGGCCTAGGGTGTGCCAAACAGTTGATAGCATGTGTGTGAGTCAGGAAGGGGTGCTGGTGACATTGGACATGGAGGGGTGCCATGTGTGTCTGTATGTGATCTGCATGTGACAGTAGTGTTGGAGTGTGTGCATGTATCACAGTCAAGCTCAATGCTAGCCCTACACATGTGTATGGTGGACAGCTGTGAACTATACATGGTAGACTACACAGGTCACTGTCTCCGGTCAAGAACATGGGAACTGGCTCCTCCATGAGTAGCATGGGCAGCAGCATGCCCAAGGTCAGATTTGGTGCTAGTACCTTACAGTGACTGCTGTCTGCTGGGCCTGTGTCTGCCATGGGATACCCAGAACCACATGCCTATGGTCTGCCATATTGTGGTGTGGACAGCACATCTCCCTCTGTAGCACAGGAGATGCTGCCACTACAGGAACATGAGATTGCACAGCCATATTGACTAGCAGCAGATGGTGTTGCTGGCCTATGTCCACGTGTCCGACACCCAACTGCAACCACATGCTTCAGCACAGACAACATGCATGGAAATACAGACAAAGTATGAGCCCACTGTATGTCTACTACATCAGTAAAATGTTCCATGGCATCACCAATGTGGTGGAGGCAATCACAGATGTCAGAATGTGCTGCATCCATAACCCTAAGCATCCATCTGGTGTTGCATTCAGCTGTTGCCTGTGCCTCCATGACAGCCTGAAACATGCAGCAAGTGACCCGCAATGTGACACCTGCAGCAGGAAGTGGATGGGCAGCAGTCCTCCTTTGAGCACCCCTGTCAATCTGCCTGTGTGGGACCTTGTCAGCGGTCCGGCTATGGCCAGTGTCTACACTCACTGATGCCATAGTTTTCACATTGTCCTGTGCTATGTCACCACCCTCTGACTGTCTAATATCTGTGGCCTCTGGTGACTGGGTATGTGTGGGCATACTGACTGTGTGCAGGGACAATGGGGGCAGAAGAGGGATGTCAGCTGCTGGGACAGATTCAGCTACCGACAACCTCACCTGTGCCTCAATATGGCCACCATCATCATCACCACCATCATCATCAGAGTCCAATGAGACACTGACATCAGATTGTGAGGGGGGACAGACTCCAACCCCCCATTCACCTGTGAGAAGCAAGACAAAAGCAGTACATTACCACTTGCACTATTATGTATGGTAATCCGCACAGACCCATACAGATGAGCATCCACAATTGCATTAGATGTCCCACATCTTCTCATCTCTGATCTCATGCACTACACACACACTCACAACAACATACACAGACAACCCAGGCCCTGTATAACATGCATGACAGCTACATCTGTGTAATGTTGCAAGGCCAATACACCTGTGAGGTATGCAGTATGACAGTGTATGTAACAAAACTACACATAAAACCCAGTACACCTATCTTGACAATGATTTGCCAGTTGTATTACCGTTGCCTCAGGTGTATACCTTCTCCCTACTGTGTCTGAATGGGCAGTTTGGAGTAATTGCCTCATGTATAGCAAGCTCTATAGTTGCACAGAACTATAACTGCAAACATGTTAATGTTTGTATACATACACACCTGTCATTCCCTAGGCTATGCACTGTAGTTAACTGCTCCTGAATGGAACATAAAATTATTCTACTCTAGCTAAGCAAAACGCTTGTTCAAAATGCAAAATGACAGCCCTTAACATTCCTGGAGTATATCTGATCAGGAAAAACAACAGTATAACACTTACCAGGTACAGGACCAGAAACTCCAGCCACACTTGATGTACCTGTAAAAAGGTGAGTGAGAGGTATTATCAGCAACACCAAATGTTGCAGTGTTACAAGGTAATATGTGCATATATCCACATGTACAGTAGCTAATGTGATACTGGCTATATTACTGACATTCTGAGTATGTGTGCACAACTGTGGTGAAAAAACATCTTCCCTCCATTGCAGATAGACCTGACACCCATGTACTGGTCTGTAGAGCCTGCCATAATGACTGAAAATGTATTATACTGGTGAACAGAGTCAGCTTACATGGACGCTCTTCTGATGTGGATGCTGTGGCACCCACCTCCTGGATGTATGGCATGATGGTTGGCTGGGAGCTGTGGGTTGATCCTAGGTTCACCAGGAATTCTACTGTGGCTCAGAGAGGGTGGTGTGTTTCAGGCCCTCTACTGGTGGCAGCATGATCCCTGGCAACAGCAGCTGCCCTTTGATGAGCGGCATTGACCATGTCTGTGGCCTGGTGTCAAACCTGCTCATAGGTCCCGTCCTGTTGGCCAATATCATTAACAGCCCTCACAAGTTTGGTCCACAATGCTACCTGCTGTTCTTGATTGTGATGATCCCTTGACAGCAGGATGTGATGGCTGAGTCTGAGGGCATCATTTTCTGCAGATGAGAATGAAGGTTGTCTAAGTTGATACATCGTACCTGCAAGACAACAGCAGGGGAACACATTACAAGACCACATATGTGGATGTCCACTATGTACAGACACTGCACCACCAAAATGGGCTGCACTATACACCTCTCCCACATACATCCTACCCCGCAGTTTATCAACACACTATATGTGTGGCTATCACCAAGATAGTGGCAATGCCAGTTATTTCTCTGTGTGCTGTGACAGAGTCTGCTGTATGTCTCTATACCCATCACTGCAGTGTACTGTGATGTGTCCCTTATGGGTACGGTGCCACAACTATGTCATACAGCCACTATCAGACAAATAGCAGTGTGCTATTACAACTATATGGGGACAACACCAGTGTGACATAATGACAGACAGCAATGCAAACCTGCTGTACTATGCCTTCCCTTTAGGCTTCATACCTCTCCACCTCACAGATGTTTCAAGAATGTGAATGTGTACCTCATAGATGTGGTCCTTTTGGTACACACATGTGGATGTATGCAAAATGGTTGACGAATCACTGATGGTTGTTGTCAGAATATAAAGAATCTGGCTGTCACATGCCAGACCCCTCAAAAAACACTTCTGCTACAGTAATATCTGTTAGTCTATTCATACTCTTACTTTGTATGGACAATATGTATACTCTGTCACTGAGTTTGGGCCTGTGTCCCTCCACTAATTATTGCTATGACCTGAATTCCTGCTGTGAGGGGGTTAACAGAGCTGTCAGGCAATGACGTACAAATGTCAACAAAACAGTGACCTAGCCAGAGTACATCAGGGACAGTCAGGGATACCTTTACAATGTCAAAACTTTTTACGTGACATTGACAGACTGAGAGGAGGTGAAATGCAGTACATCATTTGCTATTACAGCTGTGTACACCCTTACTTACTGTCACTATGACTAACTCATAATCCACTAGCGTTCCTACAATTGTAGGGGGGAGTAACAGGGGCAGATCTGTGATTACATTCAAAGCAGGGACAGTTGAGAGGCATGCCTGTTGCTGTTGGACAGCAGAGTATCACCAGCATGTCAATACCATAGATGTACTACAGGCCTACTGTTGTAATCCCTATTCCCCATATCTCCATCCTCCCATCTTCATCTCATTATATGGAGACATGTATTACATACTTGGAAGAGTGAAGTAATCCTATTTCAACCAGAACCTGTGCAAACAGCTTGCAAAACTGTTGTCTGTCTGAATAAAGCAACATGCAGACCTGTTCCTCATAAGCATTTGATTGCCTTTTGTAAGTAATGCTCATTAACAGATGATTGCCTGTGCACCAATCTGTGGCTCAGACTTGCTAACTGCATACATAACAGCTGGGCTGCACTTTTATTATCCAATGACATGGCACCACAGTGCAATATTTAAGGGGTTCATGTAGGCCTTGGTCCCTTTCTTAGTCTATGAGATTGACATTAGTGAGGTGTGGAGACTGCAGCACCACAGAGAGTAGGAACACATACTGTCCACTGTTGAGATTTAAGAGGTATGTCCACAGTTTTGCATGATATGTTTGGCCATTTTCCCATGGCATTGTGATTATCTGGCAGTTCAGTGGTAAACATTGTGGGTTGTGGTCAGTAAGGAGAGAGCAACATGTGAATGTCAGACATCATACCCATCAGAATATGCATGCTGATGCAGTAGCTGCTATTCTATCAGCTCACTATCTTTATAGGGCCAAACTCTGAAACATGTCCCTGTTGCTGGACCTTTATCTATGTTTTTCTGGGTCCCTTTTTCTAGGGGGTTGTGAGGTATGGTAGGTTTGTAGCAGATAGCTTAACATAGAGCTTCATATGTTTCAGACTGCAGCTGCTGCTGCAGCCTAGGACACATGAGGGAGTGTGAATATGTTGGAGGGCAGCAAGATGTATGTGTAACTGAGGCAGCAGTGTCAGCTCTGTCATTACAGCAGAGTCAGGGTAAGCATACCCTTTATAGTCCTCTTGAAGCATATGCTTAAGGTACATCTGTTATTTAACAGTGCCAATCACAGAGTAGTAGGTGACATATAGTTAGGTTATATGAATATGTGCAGAGTGTCCCTACCTACAGGCTTTTGACTTGCAAACATGGATAGCAGTTAATTCAGTAGCAGCAACCTGTGTGGGTTAAAATTGCATGACTCAGTCATTACTTACTATGTTCACAGGACTGTAATTGAAGTGCAACACAGTGGTTTGAACCCAGGACTGTGGGTGGCAAAAAGTACTGTATTCAAGGCACTTAACAGACCGAGCTACTGTGTCAGTGCCACTGTAGCTGTATTTGAAAAATATATGTGCATATGTACAGTCTATGACATACATTGTCTGCATTCATCATTATGTGCATGGCTTTCCAAGGCAGTTGTTCTGCAGCAGGGTCTCAGTTGTACACATGTACTTTGCCATTGTTGCCTTAGCAGGTGTGTTTAAAGATGTTGCTGATAAAAGGGTACATTTACATGCTATCCCAAGCCTCATGTACATCCATTATTATTTGTTTGTGTACTGGTGTACATTTGGCATCAGAGTCCCAGGGACACTCCCATTTTTTCCAGTAGATCTACTTGCAGTTGGTCAGTGACACTCAGTATATTTTACTGGAAACACCTGTTTTAGTTAACATCAGAGAGGCCAAGTGAGCTAATGCACTATGCTGCAATTGGCAGAGGTGATTATTTTGTACATGTGCCTAACACTGTGAGAAACACATAAGACAATTAAGGCAGTTTAAATTGCTTTTAAGCAGGTTTGTGTGGTTTTGTGGAGCGCTCTGTTTAGCTCCATGCAAACTCATGCTAAAATATTTAAAAAGAAAAGAAAAAGAAGGTGATAGGACAGTGGCGAAATGGGGGCAAACAGGGGAAAAATACTGATAGACAGGTAGGGATGTGCAGGATGGGTGGTAGGGAAGAACCATAGCTTTCCATTTTTTGTATTGCAACAACTGTTCAGTTTCACAGATTTTGTGGATGAATTTGGACTCTCAAACTCCAGAGAGAGGGGTGAGGACAGCATAAATGTATTGTCAAGCCAATTGGACCAAATTAGTTGTGTCCAGTGGACATGTGTGTGAAATGGAGAGCTATGTATGGGGTGATATTTTTTTTGCGGGACAAGTGCCCTTTTTTATGGAGAGAATGGAATGTTAGGGAAGGGATATAGGTACATGTGAGGAGGTAAGTTGGTTAGGAGATGGTGCAATTGCAGACAGACAAGACAGCAGACAGGGTGGTGTGTGATACATGTGGGGGGTAAACACCTTGGATGGGGAGGGTGTTTTGGAATCTGAGTAGCATGTGCCTCCAGATGACAGCAGCATGACTGAGCTCCCCACCCATGTGCAGTCAATGCTGCTCCTTCACTGCCCCAAAGGTGGCTGTGCTGGAAGCTAGTAGTCAGGGCCAGCAGGATCCACCAGATTGTCCACTCTGCCCTTGAGCCAGTGCAGGCATCATTCATAACTCCTATGATGAATCCTGCTCACCATGGCTGCTAGTCAATCCTGGGTGATTACTGCCCCTCTGCCACTGCTCCTGGGGTGGATGGACCCCATCCACTGAGGCAGTTCCACCAGAAGGTAGTGCAGGGCCAGCAGAGGGGGCGCCACCAGCTTAGGTCCCAGATGTCCTGGTACCTGGTGCTAGAGCCAGCTGAGGTAAGGTAGGCAGATCATCAGGAATCAGTCTACCCTGTCATGCTGTGGTGATAGAGGTATAGCAATGTGTATGGGTTAGTTATGAACAACAACATTTGTTAGTAATAACAGCTTGCCAGAATGTTGTAAATAACCCAATCACATTTCAATGCATATTATATGGAATACAACAATAAATAACATAACAGCCAGTATATCAACTGCATGCTAGTAACAGTTACTGCATAAGGTCAACAACATAGGTATTTAACAGGATATGTTAATAATCAACTATTATAATACATAACAATAGTAAAACACATGCCCCAAAATAAAGTTTCATGTAACAACAGATGTTAATAGTAAACCATAACCAATGGATAACAATAATAAATAAATGAAGATAAGGGGTGGGGAGAGAGAGAGAAATAACACTCCATTAATATCATTACAGGTTCATAGGTTCATAGGTATTTAATAGGGTAATGACCACAAGAGCCTTTTTAAGCCTAGCCATGTATCCCAAATCTCTGACAAGTTCTGATACCATTGATAAGTGCAAGCATGGGCCTATTTCATGGAGAACAGTACTGATATCTACTCTACAGGTCTGCCCTTTCTTTATGTTTACAAGTGGTCTATAGCTTCTTTGGCACTTACATACCTCTCAAGTTATCTGCATGAGGCAGTATGTGGGCCAAAACGTAACAAGTGTGAGTACTAAACTACACAGAACACGTGTACATCAGGTGGACCTATATAACTACCAAGGTATACTGTAGGCTGATGTAGTGCTACATTCCTGGTTAGATACTCATGTTGGTGGTAAATGTGTAACAGAGGGATTATGCACTACTAATTACATTTAGTGACTGAGTGACACTTGAGAGACATGTATGTGCACAGTACAATAACTATACTACTGTCATGCCTTGCTTGACAGGCATGGGGATAGAACCCAATAGCAGTGACTACAGAGGACATCTGCATAGAATGTATTAATTGACTGAAGCAATCTTTAACCGACACACCATGCAGCCATAACAATGATCACATAATTTATTTATTTTCTTTTTTGATTAATATTATATTTATTTCCTTTATTTTATGCTGTATATTCACATAGCTGGTAATGATTTTAACAGTCTGTGACATCTAAGCACACAATTATTTATCCAGACTATGGCCTAACTCACCGATTTTCCTGTAGTTCCTGTGGAGAGAAAATCTGTAATCATTTTGTGACTGATACTGTAAGTTCTAGCACTATATAGCACTGGATTCGAACCCTGGTCTGTGCATGGTAAAATGTATTTCAGACAGAGCATTTAATAAACTGAGCTACTGAGTTACTGCTCCTTACTTACTGAATGATATATGCCTAGAGCTCACCTGGGACCAATATATGATTTGGTATTAGTGTTACAGTTTTATAGCAGACAGCAGTGACAGTTGAACACACAGGCATGAAATTCAAGCATGACAGAGATACTACGTAACCTATACATTACTACATAGAATGCTGGTGTACACAATATATTGTTAGTGAGTTGAAATATCTGTAAAGTCTGCAATCCATATTGGATTATTGGATTGGCTAGCTTCACCCATATACATTTGCAGACAGTATATTTGTGGTCTACAGCTATTACACTGTTTTACTTGCCTTCAGAACTATACATCTGAGCCCAAATGCATATAGCTGAAATGCAAAGGTTAGAACAAGACATTCCTGATATACACAATATACCTTGGGTGTTATTGTCATTGCTTCATGTGTTATTGAAGAACAGATATCATAATTCATTTCTTGTAAAACAGCTCTGAATCTACACTCATTGCACAACACTCTTTATTAGATATACCGTGAGGCAGACACTGGCATTGTTTTGTGTTTTTATTGGAAAACAGTTGTCATAATCAATTTCAGGCAAAACAGCCACAATTCCACAGATATTGCAAAACACAGCTTTATCAGAGGTACCATCATACATATACTGTTATAGTTGGTTTTGGCGATTGCTTCCTGCCCTGCTTTGTAGCTAGGATACTTGGGTCTCACAACTCTCTCACTAGAGCTGAAGTTTGTAGCCAGTAATCTACTGGATTTCTGATAAGCTTCTAGCCTAGTTTCTGGTAGTCACATCCCATACAAAAGCCACAGCCATCAGTGGTTCAAGGACCACGTGGATCTACTCTAAGTGCGTAATTAGGCGCAATAGCTGTTGTAACCTGTGCCTGCCTTTAGGACACTGGTTATCCCAACAACCCTCTGTTTGCTACATTTTTGTGGCATCTCCTTCTACAGAACCAGACAGTTACCAACACTAACTCTCACCAGGGGATTGTTTTTAGTATTCGTTATTTATTTGTTACACACTGTCTCTATATGCATTATTCCAGTCTGTGCTGTACTACTTTTATACACAATTAGGAATTGACTTTGTATCAATTGTAACTCAATGTACTAAATGTTATCCTACTTGCCTACAGGAATTAACCTATGGGTATATCAATTGTACCAGAATATTCGTGGTCTTATGAAACTGAGAGACTCTAGCAGTATTAAGTTATTGTTCAATTACTAACTGTTTTGAATGCATTATAACTCCTATTGCTATACTGTTGCATATACTAGCAATGTTAGTACAAGTTCATTCTGTGTTTTATTAGAGCTGTTGTACTTACTTTTTTACTGTAATTTATGCTAACCTTCTGCAACTCATTACCTGTGTTGTCTTCTCTCTTCCAATAGTACCCTAACCTTCACTGTACTGCTACCGCTATACTATCTGTCAACATACCATCGGCTGACAAAGGACCTGTGGTTTCAACTGACTGCCTTTACTCCCTGCACCCTCTCTCAAGGAAACAAATATGTATGTTAATTTGTCCTGCCTTTAAAGCATAATTGTATTCACTGGTGTTCCAGGGGCTCTAACGTACGCTCTGAGCCTGGTCAGCCAGCAGCCTCCTACCTCCTCAACTAGCTACCTTGTTAACCTCACTCCTCCACTACTTCCTAGTGCCCCTCGTTTGCTTTTCCTCCCTCCATTATCAGTACTAGCCTACCCCTATTGTAGCTATTTGTAATAATAGCTTTGCCCAGTAGATACCACTACCTTCCTTTCATCCTTCTTCTCTTGTTTTTCCTTTCCTTAGTCTGCTGTACTATTCTACACTTCCCTGAACCTAAAACTACTCTAAAACTCACACTTCTCCCTCTATACTAACTTGCTATACCAGCCTGCTTTTCTTAGACTCCTACTTTTGCTTCATCTCACCTTAGACACTCTTGACTCACCTTTACTGGCAGCTCTGCTGATTGTTTCTCCTCTAGCTCTCCACTCTGTCTGTTTGTCCCCGCTCTGCTCCCCTACCCCCAATTCCCACCCACCCCCAGTGGTCCTACACTTATACTTCACTGACCACTCCCCCCTTCCATTATTCTCCTATCACTTACCTCTTTAATTCTAAGCCACTCCTCCTACTCTATCTCCTGATTTCTTACTTAACTCCCACTTAGCTCTTTATCACTTAGTCTCTTCCTTTACTCTATCCCCCTATTAATTCTACTTTACTTCCTCTCTGTTCACATCTTCTGCTCTTCAACACTATACCTTAGGACCCTACTTATCTAGTCACTACCAACTGCTCACCAACCCAACATATAACCTACTTTACCTCTCTAAACTATCTCCTTCACTCATTATAATACCTACCTTCAAGCTACTCCTTACATATATTCGCTTACCATGCCTCCAACAAATATAACACTACTCACCACCTCCCTGCTCTCAGCTATCATACTAGCATCTCTTACCATTCCTTATTCACTTACCTCCTATGAATATCTCTCTCTATCTGAACAAAACCTCTACAGCCAACAGACTTTACCCTATTCTCTCACCTTCTCCATTAACCATTGTAACATAACATGTTACTCTACGTATCTATTACCAAAGTTCCATAGAACAACCCATTTCACGTATTACTCTATCAGAAAGACCTTCAATAACCTATCTAAACTTCTAAAATCACTCAGACACCCCCAGCAACACCCCCTCCTAGATGGTGACATTCACCCAAATCCTGGACCCTATACTGACTCCACCACTGATCCTACCAAGTTAACAGCTCCCATAGTTTCTACGATTAAAAAAACACCTAACTCCCTCCTTATAGCTCACCTTAACATTAGAAGTATTAATAATAAACTTACCCATCTGCACGCACTCCTTGATATATACTCATTCGACATTCTTTGTCTTACTGAAACCTGGCTAAAACCAACTACTCTAGACCAAGAAATCACACCTCCTGGCTATAACATACTCAGAAATGACCGTAAAATAAAAAAGGTGGGGGTATAGCCATTCTCTATAAATCAAGCCTCAAAATCTCCACAGTTAATGTGCTTCCATCACTAGACACCATATCTGAAACCCTATCCATCAAACTTGAAATAAATAACTCCAAATCCATCTATATAATCTGTATTTATTTACCTCCAGGTAATAACACCAATTCTCTAGAGAACCTACTGAGCCACCTCTCTATCCAACTACCCCAGGAGACTATCATACTTGGTGATGTTAACATAGACTGGTCTACTTGCAATTCCCTAAACCCTACCAACCATATAAACCTCTTTGGGTTCTTACAACTAATATCATCTACTACAAGAATCCATAAATCCAGTAAAAAGGAAAGTACTTTGGACTGGATCCTCATTAATAGCCACCCTAATTCTTATACTCCAGGAACACTCCCAGATGACATCAGTGACCATACACTTACCTACATTATTAGAGAAAAAGTCCATACTGCACCTACCCATCAACTTAAAACCTCACGCTTAAAAAAATTATTTAATCCAGATAGCTTTATATCTGAATTAAAAGCATGTGACTGGTCACCACTAACCTATCTAAAATTAGACGAAGCTGTTACCTACTTTAATACTAACTTTCTTCAAATCCTAGACTCCCACGCACCCTATCGCTCCACTAGAATAAAATCAAAATCTGCTCCCTGGCTCACACCACAAACCAGACAAAAGATACTACTCAGAAATAAAGTCTGGGCCAAATGGAGATCTACCAAATGTCCTTCAACCCATCTCCAATTTAAACAGTTAAGAAATGCTACAAAGAAAGATATTCTTAGAGACAAAAAAGACTACTACCTACATCTTCAAAAAAACAATCAACAAACTCCACAAAAATTCTGGTCTGCCATAAACAAACTACTTCAGCCAGGTCACACCACTACTCCAGACCCAATCGGTTTCAACAAAAGTAACTCCAACCTGATCCCTGACGCCTTTAATAACTACTTCACAGAAGCCATTAAAACCCTGGCTAATTCTTTACCACCCACTGCTGCATCCCAAACACATACCTGCAATCCTACATCACCTACCTTTCAGATACAACCAGTATCTACAGCTGTCATCTGTAAGCTTCTTCAAAAATTAAAACCTTCCACCCCTTCTGCTGACCGACTCCCTTCTGAATACCTACAAATAGCTGCAAAAGTCATAGACTATCCCATTTCTATCCTTATTAACAGAACTATCTCTGAAGCTAGAATCCCTACTTTATGGAAGGTATCCCATATCATCCCCTTACATAAAGGAGGACCATCTACAGAACTTTCTAACTTTCGCCCTATTGCTTTACTCTCCCCCTTAGCTAAGATAATGGAAAAATGTATTCACAAGCAGCTACTTAACCACTTACTACAAAATAACCTATTGGCTAACTGCCAACATGGCTTTAGGCCATTTCACAGTACATCTACTGCCCTTCTATCCTTTACCGACTCTATATACAAGAATCGCAACAACTCTTTCTCTTCTGCTCTATTTATCGACCTGTCAAAGCCTTTGACATGGTAAACCATAACCTGCTGCTTGACAAACTAAAGGCTCATTCTCTTAATCCCCAAGCCATACAATGGTTCAGATCCTATCTGGAAAATAGACAGCAAGCAGTACTTTGGCAGAACAGTCTATCTTCACTACTTCCTGTAAACATTGGAGTCCCACATGGCTCCATCCTAGGTCCCCTACTCTTCTCCTTATTTATTAACAACTTACACATCAACATACGCCAAGCCACCTGCATTCAATATGCAGATGACTCCACATTAATATGTACAGCCAATGATATACCTCTCCATTCCCTCACACAAACTGTTTTTCAGAATGTTGAAAACTGGTTTATGCAACACTGCCTCCTCTTAAACCCCAAAAAAACAAAGCTATTGCTTTTTACTCCTACTCACAAATTAGCCACTCCTTTCTTCTCTATAACCTCTAACAATGGTACCAACATCTTCCCAGACACTACAACCCGTCTACTAGGGGTAACTATCGATAATCATCTCAATTTTGATGAACACATAAACGCCACCATTAAGTCTGTTAACAGAAAACTTGGCTCACTCTACAGAATAAAAACCTTCCTTACCCCCACTGCAAGGAAAACAATTGCTCAGACCCACCTCATTTCCACCCTCTTTTATGCCTCTGTCATATATACCAATCTATCCAAAAGCAACCTCACTAAACTCTCCACATGTTATAATAGCATAACTAGATTTATCACAAGTTCCGCCTTTAAAACTCACCACTGTCTTAACATCAAACAACTAGGATGGCTTGAACTGCAAAACCATATACTCTTTCAACAATTGCTTATAACACAAAAGATTCTACACCTCCCTAACAACACTCCTATCTTGACTAATCTTATTACTCCTTACAATAATCTACCTACATTACGCTCTGCTAACAAGCTCCTAGTTTTATCCAGCAAAGCTAATAACAAAGCTGGTGATTCTCTTTTCGCTAACACCGTAGGTAAAGTCTGGAATCAACTTCCTGCTGCATTATCTACCATTAATTCTACTTTTCTTTTCAAGAAACATCTTAAAAAGCATCTGAAAGCACACTGGCTTTGTCCATGTACTAACCCCCATTGATATCTTTTCTCTTCCATTCTTTAATCTTAACTCTATTCCTATACCTGTATCCACTGCCTTCAACTCTACTCTTACTCTCCTATAATGAGAATAAGATACATTTATTATTCCCTTTATCTAATAACTGCTCATAACTTTCTAGTGTGATTTTGTAAAAAAAAAAAAAAAAAAAAAAAAAATGTTGCTTATTTTACATTTTCTGTATAGAAATGCTTAGTTCAATTTATTTAGTATTGCCTAGTTCTAATTTCTGTAGAATTGCTTAGTTTAACTTTGTCAATTTCCTGTTTGGAGCTTTTCTCCCCGGGCCTCTACTGAAAATGGACATATATCTAGCTAGACTAGCCCGGTCAACAAATGTAAAATAAATAAATAAATAATTTATTGCACAGCAGTTGTTGTAATGCAGGTGTTGCAATACAGCTGTAATTCCACTGTTATTGCAGTACAAACTTTATTTCATTTACTTTAGCATAGTTAATACATTACTCTTTAATGCTTATTGCACTACAGTTGACAGTAGTCAGTTATTGAAGTACAGGTCTACGTCCACATTCATTGCAATACAATATTTGCTGTATATACCTAATGGAAGGTAATGCTTTACTCTGTCTTGCTTATCTGACTATAAATTGCAAAATACAACTGTACTCACCACACTCATGGTGCAACCTGAGCAAGTGCCTGGCATGCACCTCAACTTTGTGAGCCCTGTCCTCTGCAGCTGTTGGGAGAGAAGGACGGCATTATGCATACCAGTTTAGCATATGTTTAAATTTAGGTATTGATGAAACACAGGTAATGGTACTTACATACATGTGGGACATTCCCAACCTGGAATTGTTGAACTCAGGTGTCCAAGAGAGCCCCCTTCCATCTTTTCAGGACATCATGGTGGTGACGACACTGCTCACATGTGCAGGGGATGCCAGTTACACTGGTGAGATCCTTTGCCAACCAGTCCCAAGCCCTCATCTTGCAAATTGAGCCCTGGTAACCTCCCTGCATCAGCTGGCTCTCATGTTTCTTTACAAGGAGTCCCACCATGACCCTGGAATCCTAAATGCCCCAATGCTGTGCCCAAAAGTGTGAACCCTCTCCAATGCCTGCCATAGTGTATTCCCCAGAGAAAGTACTCCAACAAATTAAGCTGTATTCCTGCCTGTTGAGATTAATATAGCCTGTGTTCCTGCCCTTACATGCCATTGGGCAATTTTAAAAAATGTGGCACATTGCTTGGCACTGCATAAACCAGCACAGCTGAGTTGAGCAGTGCTTAAATTGGTAGTGCTTTAGCAGTGCTTAGCAGTGCATAAACCAGCTAAGCACAGCCAAGCAATGCCAAGCAGTGCCTAAACAGACATTGTTTGAGCAGTGCTTCACAGGTCTTATCAGGTCTTAGCAGAACTTAGCTAAGTGCAACAGATCAGGATTGAAAAATAATCACAATAATTTTTTTTGGAAAAGAAATGCTTAATTTCTCTTCTATGTATTCAAACCCTGTACCTACTGCACTTAAGACCATAACTCTTACCACTTGGCTATGTGGATGTGTGGAATGCTGCTATACTTTTACATATACCTGTGAGCTGTGCTGTGCTGTGAATACCTGCTATGCTATGATAAAACTGGACCTTTGAATCACAAATTAAATGCATCCGGTTTCTATTTTTAGATGTCTGGTGTCTCAGTGCTGCTTAGCACTGCTGTGCTCCACACTGTGCCACACAAACTTGAAAAAATAAAGAAAATGCCATTACAGAAAAAAAAACGTAAATACATTGCGATAATGCACTTGGACAGTGCAGAGGTTTTTTACTCATCTGCAGACACAGGTGGTCACATACTCCCTACACTGATTTAATAACTGTGTTCCATGGCTCTTCCTCAGCAAAATGCCATAATTAATATGCATGGCGTGCTACCAAGGGGGAACCACGCACATGGACATGGTAACTTCCATGTGGGATCTACACTATGCCTACACAGATTTTATTAAATCTAGGGGTATGTTTACATTGTCATTAAGAAGAAACTATATAATATGGTTTTGAAATGAGGAAATTATGTAAACATTTTTTTGAAGATATAAAAGAAGTATATAAAATAAACATGGATATGATTAAATATGGATATTATAAGAATAGAAGTAAAAAATATGTTAAAACAATAGATAAAAAGTTATTTTATGATATATGGTTTATAGAGAATAATAGAATAAATGAAATTATGTTTAATGGTAAATGGATTTAAGCAACAATATTAAGTAAAATTAGATGGTAGTCTAACAGCGATGAAAATAAGCATGATTGTGTTATCAGAGTTGTATATATATATATATATATATATATATATATATATATATATATATATATATATATATATACACACACACACACACATATATACATGCATCCAGTCGGACTATCCCGGTCAACAAATGTAAAAAAAATAAAAATAAAAATATATGGTTTACTATGCTGTGTGTGAGTGTCATGAAGTTGAACACAATGTGTTTGAAATCATGGCCTGAAAGGTTCAGTTAATCAATCGAACCCCAATATGTCGATTCTTATATGGTTGAGTTGCATGGTGCACTTGACCATTTGAGAACTGACGTACCGACACTGTAATCTGAGGTCGCGCTGCAGTGAGGAACAGGGAATTAGCCCATTTCCCTCACTGTAGTGCAATCTTGGAGTTTGTATATTAAATATGCAGGGGGTGTGGGGGGAGCAGCCCCCCACATGGGGGGTGCAAGGGGGTGAATCCCCCTGCAAAACAGTGGATTTAACATAACATTAACTGTTCAGTTTAACGGTACGTTAATGTGCATAGCAGAAGGTGACTGACATCACTTTCTGCTATGTTGAAAACATTGAACGATGTTTTCATTTTCACATTTGTTTACTGTGCGGAATTTCAGATCCGACATTTTTGGTCGACGTTATACACATTCGACTAATGTGGATTCAAAATTTTCATAGTAAACTCTATATATATATATATATATATATATATATATATATATATATATATATATGGGTCTCCTTCTAATGACCGAAACGCCGATACGCCGACAGGGAAATAACCGACACGAAACTACCGACAACGCAGTTGACCGACACGCTCGAATCCCGACAGACGGAAGACCGACAAGGGGAATGTGTAAGCGCGACCTGGTAAGTATGCGATAGTGAGGGATTTAGGAGTAGGGAGCGGACAGGTAAGTGTGCAATACTCAGGGATGTAGGGTTAGGGTGTGTGATAGGTGAGTGTGCGGTAGTGTCGGAGCTTGGGGTTTGGGGTGTGTAAGTGAGTTAGGGTTAGGGTGCAGGTAGGGAGAGTGTGCGGTAGTGTCGGAGCTTGGGGTTTGGGGTGTGTAAGTGAGTTAGGGTTAGGGTGCAGGTAGGGAGAGTGTGCGGTAGTGTCGGAGCTTGGGGTTTGGGGTGTGTAAGTGAGTTAGGGTTAGGGTGCAGGTAGGGAGTGTGCGGTAGTGTCAGAGCTTGGGGTTCGGGTGTAAGTGAGTTAGGGTTAGGGTGCAGGTAGGAGAGTGTGCGGTAGTGTCGGACCTTAGGGTTAGGGTTTGGGTTAGGGCTAGTGGATATGTGTTGTAGTGTACTGTGTTGTTTACGTGTAGTGTGTCGGTGTTATGGTGTTCGGTGTTTCGCGTTGTCGGGTTTGTGTGTTGTCGGTTTTCTGGCGTCGGTTATTTCCCTGTCGGCGAATCGGCGTTTCGGTCATTAGAAGTAGACCCATATATATATATATATATATAGCTTTACATGGGTCTACTTCAGAAGACTGACAGAGCAAAAGACTGAATAATAAAAGACTGAAAATTCAAAATACTGAGCACATTTTAATGCAGGGGACAAGCCCCCCTGCACCCCTCATGTAGGTGGCTGTGCCCACCAACACCCTGCTACTTATATATAGCAACTCCAAGATCACACAACAGTGGAGAAGGGGCAAATTCCTTCATTCAGTATTTTACATTTTCAGTCTTTTCGTATTCAATCTTTGGGTTTTTCAGTTTTCTGAAGTAGACCCCTTTACACACTTGTAAATATTTGTAGATATATAAATATTTTGTAAATTAGAGTTATTTTTGTATATAAATAATGAGCCCCTACACTCTTTGATAGGTGCTGTGGGATCCTTTACACCCATCAAAGCTACTACCAACGCAAGGAGATGGGATCTTGGGCTAATGTGTCATCTGAGGGATGTCACATACAGGAGAGCATTAATCCCTTATGTTGCACAACAGTATCAGCAATCAGTCTTCTTGGTGTGGCAATAAAACCCACAGGCTTCTCTACCAAAGATGAGTATACTACCTGTTGCACCACTAACACTGATTGATATGTGGAATTCCTGCTTTTTAAGAGACACAAATGCACCCATCTGTATTTCCCCAAAAACATCAACTTAAGCATGTACAAATACATTTCTCAGGTGTTATAATATTGTGGTTCTATAAGGAGAGGAATATATCCCACTACAGCAATGCCAGCAGGTGCATATTGCCTTTAAAGGTACCTGTAAGTTAGGTATACCCGAAAGTAAGATCAGCTATATGTACACAGCTTTTATGTCCCATTTGTACCATACATTATTAATGACAAGTTCATTAACATCCAAGGTTCTGGAATCTCATTTGACAGCCTTCACCTGAGCTAAAATACAGAGAATGCATTTTTGCAAGCTAGTTGTAAACAAATGTTCATGTCACAAAAACAATAAAAGTTATCAGAAAAGTTATAGTACGAAAGTTTTTTGGCACACAGTCCTCTTCACAATGGTGATATTTTTATGTCAGCCAGAAATAATATAGAGGATTATGATTGGCTTGCATATTGTAACTAGCTTATTATGTGTTCAAGACATGGATGCCAAGAAATTCACCTCAAGAGTGAAGCTCAAGAAGTGGATCTTGGCATCCATTTTGACAACACATAATTGAGGGTTATGATCGGTAAGATGATCATAATCCTTTGTAGTGCATGGAGCTTTATCTGCTCCATCTAGTATTAGTTATGGGTAAAAAAATTGCAAAGTGTTTTGCTGGCTTTAAAAGCTGTAAAATACTTAGACGCTGTCAGAAAGGCAGTGTAATTCAGTATGTTATATTTACACTTATCTTTCATGCCTCTCCGCTGTCCATATTTTTGCAGAATGTCCCTATTGCTTCATATTTTTAGTTTGTTCCTCATAATAGCTGTGGTTTTCAGACAAATCACTGGGGATTACAGTCACTAAATAATGACATGGATTGGACTTTCAGAGTTTGTATCCTTCAAAAAATACATACAAACACAAATCCTGTTATCCTAGCAAGTATCTAAGTTCATTACAAGCAGTTAGTTACATGTTACCAGAATGGACAGCAGGTATAAACAATTTTCTGCTCTGCTATTGACATTTCCTGTTAGTACAAACAGATTTTACTGCCTAGCATGGGACCCAACTTTAACAACTTTTGCTGGGGGTGCCTAACTTTTGTTAAGATCGGGTCTCTTTCCATTCTGGCGCTTAACTGATTTGCCTTTTTCTGAACCTCAGGGCATAATCAGTATGCTCCATGCACAAAAATAATTTTATATTTAATAAGTAATTAGATAATGTATACATATAATTGTTATGATTATGCAAACAAGTATTAATATAGCTGTAACCATAACAGACAGACCTCAACTATCAGTGTGACTTTTGTTTGGGGAGATGTTATTTTCATTTGATTACAAACTAGATTTGTAGGTGGCATTCCATTTTAGATATATTTGCATAATTATGAATGCTATGCATATCTGAATATTTAATGGACAAATAAATGCAAATATCTGCTATGCAGTGCTAGTTGGACACTGACTTTAAGTGCAATTTTTTTAGGCATTGTGTATACTTGTGGTTGATACCGTGGAATTCCATGTAAACACACCCAGGTTGAAGTTATTAATGTAATTCTGAACAGATGCCATGCATTCATAATATTTCCAGGAAAAAAAATCATAATTTTTGTGTTACCAAGTACTCCCCTCATCTGATGAGCTATTCATGACCTCTCTGTTGACTAGGTATGTGCAATGCCAGATATATTGTTAGAAATATGATGATAATTATACTAATATGCATATCTTATTACTGAACAAGTTGGAATATCTGCCATATGGTAGTATGCATAAAGTTTCTATCAGTGACATATTTTATAATATTATTTAAGATTTCATTTCATACCATGAAATACAATATAATAACATTATGGCTCATGTTATTAAATTCATTATTGACATATGCCATACAGTCATATTTCTAGGGAAAAAAATCATAGTTTTTGCATTACCAAGTACCCCACTCATCTGAGCAGTCATTCATGACTGCCCTGGTGACTGAGTATGTGGATTACTGAATAACAATCCTTCAAAGTGCACAATGTCAGAGATATGCACAGAAAGATGAATAATTATGCTAACATGCATATCTTATTACTGGACAAATTGGAATATCTTCTGAATGGTAGTACACAGATATAAATGAAATAACTTACACATCGCTGACCATTCCCTCCATCTGATGTTTTCATCAGTGTGCTGTATCTCAAATTCATATTAAAATTTCACTAAGAACTAAGCCAATGCAATTGGAGAAAGGAGATTTTGCCAATAGGAATATCTGCAAGCTTGGGTACAGAAAATAGGCAAGAGGGGACTAAAATTTACCAAAGAAACCTGGCAAGGGAACCAAGATATTGGGAACAAACAACTCAAGCAGGAAAGGTAATAGAGTGGGATGAGACAAAGAAGACATTTGGATTGCTGGCTAGAATCTGTGATTTTAGTTGAATCTAGAACAGAAACAGCTGTTAAAAAGGAATAACTAGTAGGGCATATAAAATTTGCATGATAACTATAAGAATCAGTCAGAGAAGGTTAGAAAAGGTTGGAAAGAGAGCAATTTACAAGAAAACAATGGGAAGACATATGTATGGCTCAGTGGTGCACAGCACAGTGGTGCAGCTGTAGTACTGTCACCTCACAGCAAGAGATTATCTGGTGCAATTCTCAGCTGGGGTGCCTTCTGTGCAGAGTCTGCATGTCCTCCCTGAGTTTGGGTGGGTTTTCCCTGAGTGCTCTGGTTTCCTCCCACATTACAAAGACATGCATCTGGAGTGTTTTTCCCCGGGCCTCTGCTGAAAACTGGCTTTGTTCCAAGTTAGACTTTCCTGGTAAACAAATGTTAAATAAAGAAGTATATAACCAAGTCCAGCAGGTTTGAGATATTTGCTTGAATGTGTTTGCATAAATATTTTTATACTCCAAGTAGACCTCAAAGAAATTTTCCTCAGGTGGATAGCAAATGTTGGAGTTGTAATGAAAAGGAAAGAGGTAACTGGGAACATATGTTCTGGGAGTGTAATGAGTTGGCAGATTTTCAAAATTCCCTAGAGAATACACTATCACAAATACTGGGTGAGTAAATGGCTGTAAATAAGGAAATAATTCTTTTGAACTAGAATACAAGATCTGAATTTCCTAGATAGTAAGGCCTTATTAAGTTTAATTTTGTGGGCTGCCAAATAAGCAGTTACTAGAAAATGGAAATTCAAGTCTACACCAAGTGTATATGAGGTATTGAATAATATTAAAGAGATAAAAGAACTGGAAAGGAGATCTTTAGAAAAGGGAAGGAGCAAATTGCATAGAAGTAAATGGAAACCATGGGACAATGCATATATGCCTCTATATATGGAGCCACCTTTTATCAAAGCAGTTAGTTTGTCCTAATCATTTACATTAACTAACATGGAAGGTGTAATGAAGATATTACAGAACTATACATTAGAAAAAAAAATAGGGTGATGTTTCACGTAATAAATAACTGAATTTAAGTATAATTTGTATCATCAACAGCAGCAGATAAAAAGACAGGCCTTCACTCGTCCCAGCATTGCTTTTACCCAAAGGCTGCTACTAGTGTAAACAGTGCTTTTATTCTAAAAATGTTACTAAAATGCATGAAATAAAGGGCAGCTCACCAAATTCTGTTATCCTGTATTTTTTTCTTGTACACATTGTCTTGATGATTTGCATGTAAGAAAAAGTAAGAAGTAATTGAAATTAAGAGTTTTTGAGCTTTTGCCAGATATTTGCAATTACTTTAGATTCAATGTTTTGCCTAGCACATTTTGAAGGAAGGGCATAGACAGATTCATATTTATAAAGATAAATGCAATGTTTGGCAATAAGGTAATCAGAGCTACAATTCAGCTACAATGAGAAAGCTATAGTAGAATAGTAGAAAGTAGCCATAGAAATATTTAGGCTATAATCGCCAAGGTGATTAACATCTCACTGTTACGCTGTGTGTGTGTACATTTGTGTGCATGTCTCTGTGTCATTAAGCCTGCATGAATACACATGTACAAATACAACTAAAGATGCAAATGCTATATTTGTAAATATTTCTACATATCAGGAGGTAATAATGAATAGGAGTATGTATGTATGTATGTATGTATATGTGTATATATATATATATATATATATGCGTGTGTGTGTGTGTGTGTGTGTGTGTGTATGTATATATGTATATATGTCAAACAGCAAAACCTAGTCCTTAAGGAAATAAAACAGCAGCAGAACTGATAGTTTAGCACTTTTGTTCTTTTATTGATGTAAGAACTTCCTCAGAATAACAAATGTTAGTTTTGCAGAGTTTAAATACATTTTACAACAGCATTAGCAGCTATAGAAACTAGTAACAGCCAATACAGTGATAGCAATCAATGAGTCAGTCATATATGACACTTACACTGGTAACCAATGACACGTGGAGATCAAGTGAAAATTATGCATAAACGTTGTGGTATGTTAGTCAATAAGAATTACATAAAAAATCCTTTGAAAGGCTTTGAGTAGAAAAAATGTGTATAGTGTAATCAGCAGAAAAGATCTTCAAACTGCAAATGTGACCAGCAAGTAGAAAAGCCAGCCTTGATTTTCATAGTTAAACAACTGTCATAACATCTTCATGTAGTATGCAGTGAAAAACAGAAAGTCATAATTATCATGGGATTAAAAGTAGTCATGAATTCTTCAGCTTAAAAATAATCTTAAATGCTCCATGTGGTATGTGATGTAAACAGCAGGCATTAATGTTGGAAATCTCATAAACAATTTGTTTGTCTTTCGGCTTTTTCCCGGTAAGGGGTCACCACAGCGGAACTCCGGTCCGACTAATGATTGGCGGTAGATTTTTACAAAACGCCGAGGTGCCAGCTCGACGCCCAACCTTCAACAACATGCAGAATCCACACAGAAGGCACTTCCAAGCCAAGCCAAGAATCTAATGGGAGAACCTCTTGCTGTGAGGTAACAACGCTACCGCTGTACCACCACGGAACCCAAGAAATCTCATAAGCAATAATATCCTTAATTTAGAAAATGCCATTACATATTCATGTAATAGGCACAGAAAGCAGCAAGCCTTAATTGTTTAGGCTTAAACAGTAGTTATAACTTCTTCAACTAACTCACATAGGGCTGTAATAAATGTAAGAAATAAAGTCCAGTGTGTTTAAATATTTGTTAGAGATAAAACCATGTGCATTTAAGTATATGGGAAGTAGCCTACTCACAAAACAGAAAAAGCAGTCCATAACCAAATGGAAAAGAAGTTGTGAATATAACTAATAAACTGGTATTAAATACGGGATCCAAAAGTAATTCTAGTCAATAAGAAAACCGCTTCTGTAATAAGAAGCCATAGTAACGAATAATCTCCAAGTAATCAAAACACCAATCATAAAAAATATGAAAAATATAAAAAATATTTAGGCCAATAAAAATATATATCCAATCACCGAATTCGATCAAAAACCAAGGCCAATAAAGGATATAGCCAATCCAAAATTTATATTAAAAACATATCCAATCCAAAAATTATATTAAAAATATTAGCCAATGAAAATTATGTCCAATCACAAAAATGAGTCGACAACCAAAGCCAATAAGAGATATATCCATTTCAAAAATTATATTAAAAAGAATTTCAAATCACAAGAATGAGTCAACAACCAGAGCCAATAAAAGATATATCCAATCCAAAAAAGTAAACCATACAGAGTCACCAATAAGCAAATTTTTCAATATGTTTGGCCAATAAACGATGTCCTCAGGCATAATAATGAAAAGATCAATGGATCCAGTAATAAATACCTCCAATTTAAGATTAAACATACATCTAATAAACAATAGACCTTCCAGTCCATTCGATCAGTAAGCTAATGCCACCTATACACCATTTAAATAATGAAAGGTAAAGCACTAGTAAAAATGACATGTGGAGAGAAAATGAAGTAGTGGTATGTTTGCCAACAAGAATATACAAATAAAAGGTCAATGACATCAAGTAGAAAATATGCGTGTACTCTAATCACTGTTAAAAATCTTCAAACAGCAGTAAATTATCCATGTGATGCGCAAAAGTAACCAGCACACAGTAATGCTGTAAAAAAGCAGGCCGTTATTTCCTTTATTTAACCACTGTCCTAACATCTTCACATTGTATGCTGTAAAAACAGAAAGTAGTAAGTAACATAGGCATAAAATGTTCTTCAAAATGCGCTGAATTATCCATGTAGCATGCTACCACAACCATCATGCAGTAAAGTTGTAATAAAGCCAACCGTAATGTTCTAAAAAGGCAAGCAGTAATATCCGTGATTAAACTACTGTCATAACATCTTCAAATGTTATAGAAAACTGAAAGTCAAAATTATTGTAGACAAAAAAATTTAAAAATATGTATAAGGAGGCTAAAAAATATAATGGCTAAAAAGTATTCTACAAGTCCACACATGGTATGTGATGTAAACAGCAAGCTTAAAAGTAGGGAAAACAGTGAGCCATAATATCCAAATGTCATTAAATATTCACATAGTATGTATAGAAGACATTATGCTGTAATTTCAACATAGTAAGCTTACTAAGCAAAGAAGGCCATACGTCATAATTTTATAGGCTTGTGTGTGTAGCTATATATGTATATATATGTGTGTGTGTGTGTGTGTGTGTGTGTGTGTGTGTGTGTGTGTGTGTGTGTGTGTGTGTGTATATATATATATATATATATATATATATATATATATATATATATATATATATATATATATATATATGGATCTATTTCATTAAGCCAAATTTCCAAAACATCAATTTTCAAAAAGTCAAGAGCAGAATATCTAACTACCAAAATGTTGAACAGCCATAAAATCAACATTCTAATAATCACAAGCACAAAACATTAAAAAACCTACTGCAAATGAGTCTGTACAACACTACACCCATCTATCACATTAAACACTGCAATCCATACTTCCATACTCCAGATGACACATTTCTAACATTTTTGCAGGGGGGATGTGTCCCACTGCACCCCCATCTACAAATTAAATATACCAACTCTGAGGTCACACTACAGTGGAGAGAAGGTAAACTTCCCAATCCCCACTGTACTGTGATCTCTATAACCTTAATATGCACACCTGTTATGTGGACAACATACCTAAACACATTCAACAAACATACTACCATCCTAGTCACTTGTCCCACCTCTCTAAATACCACTACCAACATAAATCTATACCAAAACTAAAAACTTCCTTATGCGTGTCTCACAAACTTCTACCACTAAATCCAGAAACTAGCTTTCAGCATTAAATGTTACCTCCATCATGTTTGTTTACAACACTGCACGACTTCTTAAAGTGATACTACCAAGTTTCCACTCTACAGGACCAGAACTTTAATATAGACAATGTTACAACATTCGACATTGTAAATTTTCAATATTTTGTAATTTAGATATTATGGTCCCAACCTTTTCATACTCACCGTTGTGGCATCTTGGCAACTTGAGCTAATAAAGTAGACCCTTATATATATATATATATATATATATATATATATATATATATGGTCTATATTATAACTTTGAAGTTGTAAAACATCGAATGTTATAATATCGAACCCACTACATCGAAGGATGAAAATAGCAAAGCCCCGGAACATCGAAATCTTACCTAGGGCAAGATTTCGGTGGGCCTTTCCATGGCTTCGCTATTTCCTCCACTGTGGTGCGATAGTTACAGACCTTAGGGTTAGGGTGCAGGTTAAGGTAAGTGGATAGTTAGTAATGTATGTATGGTGTAGTGTAGGGTTGGGTTTTGTTAACTGTATGTGTGTGTATTAATTAGTTTGTTTGGGTATAGTTTCGTAGGGTATGTGTGGGATAGTTACGGACCTTAGGGTTAGGGTGTGGGTTAAGGAAAGTGAATAATTACGAATGTATGTATGGTTCAGTGTAGGGTTGGGTTTTGTTAACTGATTGTGTGTGGTTTATTTATTTTGGTGTGCTTGTGTTGTGTGTATGTTTCTCGGAACAGTAATTTTTTTTCCCTGGGAAAAAAATCACTATTCTGAGTGTTCGATGTTATCATAATTCGAAATTCAAGTTTGAACTTATGGTGTTTGTTATTTTGGAATTTCAAATATATGATATAGACCCATATATATATATATATATATATATATATATATATATATATATATATATATATATATATATATATATATATATATATATATATATATATATATATATATATATATATATATATATATATATATATATATATATATATATATATATATATATACATTATATATATTCATGCACATTTACTGCCCTATATTTCTTTCTCTCTCTCACGTGCACACACACACACACACACACACACACACACACACACACACACACACACACACACACACACACACACACACACACACACACACACACACACACACACACACATACACATACACGCACACACATATTACATTCACGTACACTAAACTGTCTATTTTATGCCTTTATTTCCAGTCTTTAAAAAAAAATCACAGGAGTTCTGCACAAAAGGAAACAAAAGGAAAACTTTGACTAATCCACAAAAGCAACTGAACTTCAATGAATAAGAAATTTAAGTGCATCTAACATAATGCTATCCTTGAGTAAAGAGAATGTTCACAGAGCAAAATAAACTTTGGTTATGACAAATTTTAATGATGCCTTCCAAGTATCATGTGCTCCAACATTAAAATTGGATAGTTTAAACTATAGATCTTAATTCTAAACCTAACAGTCTGTGATGTGCAATAACCAGACATCATTAAATCATAAATAATGGACAATTTTTGTTTTCTTTTTTTTTTTTTTTTCTGTGTGCAGAACTCCTGTGATTGTTTTTTGTTCAGCCTTGCACTGCCATGTCCTGTTTGAGTTACATTCTTTTAACATGCAAAGCAAAATCCATGTTCAGTACTCAGTGCCTCACATGAAATAGAAGCCTAATCATTTCTGGTTTTATCCAGAGCCACAAAGACACCTTATAATCTGATTGGCTGATCTGTAGCTTACATCATGCATCAAGGCAGTTGGGTAAATTGGCAGGAAGCAGCTATTAGAATGCCATAGTTCCAGAGAAAGAAGTCTTGTCTTAAAAACAACATAATTTATTTAAAAATTATTGTTTTTTTTAACACCACTGTACCACCAGGGATATTTAAGAAAAACAGTTCACACATACTGGGGACAACTGCTTAAAAATGCTTTATTATGGTCACTGGGGATCAACCAGATAACACAACAAAAAGGTAATAAATGTGCCATTTTTCTGTTATTTTTAATTGCACCTGTGATGTCCTCACACTGGGCCAGTAGTCAAAGAGCCTGAATCCTCAGCACTGTCACTAGATAGGGACATGCACTTGGAATTGAAATGGATGTGGTCAGTATTTCCAGATGAAGACCTCTCTGCATCAAGCACAATTTACCTTAAGAGCACACAGGGAACACACTAAGCCCGAGGTCTGGATTTCTCTATATCTGTCTCCCTGCAGGTCCCCAGTAAGACTCCCCACTGGTATAGCTGTAGGCTAAGGTCTTCAGCTGAGTGTGCAAGCCAAATCCTGCAGCACCCTCTCTGTGAGACCAGTGCTTCATGTCCCTGTCCCAAGTAGATGACACACTGTCCCTTTGAGATTTGATTTTTCACACACACACAAATACACACACACACACACACACACACACACACACACACACACACACACACACACACACACACACACTTGAGAAAGGCTAGCCCATATTTACCTGCTGTGTCCCCTTCTGCCCAGAGTATAAGGTAGTTATCACTGCCAGCAGACACTCCACAAATAGCTACTCTAAGGCTCTTAACAAAGGGTGTCCAATTATATAGTGTAATAATGCTAATACAAATGGTAGTAATTGGCCAAGACAGCTAGGCCTTCTGGAGTGGCCCACACAGTGTCATCAAATAAATATAAGTACTTTCAAAGGTTATATACGTGCTACAAGAACCAGCCACAATAGAAGTTTTAAATATATTTATTAATAAATATTACAATTGCATGAAAATGCTGAATATATATTCACAGTAAACCACAGAGTTCAAATCACAGGAGACATTGAAAACAACTTTAATGGACAGGCTCAGACAAATAAAGAAAAACAATATTTAAACTAAGCGTTACTATATTCCTGACTGAATCTAGAAGAATTACTATTCCCTAATAACTTTCTTGATAGAGCAAGGTACAATGAAATAATTGAGCAGTCTTTCTAGTCAGGTTCCCCAAAGCAGAATTCTCCATCCTAGTAGATTACTTCCTGTAAAATATAATATCCATGATAGCTTGCAGAATGACTTAATTTGGTCACATGACTCTAGGTTCTCACAGTAAACCCCTTTGAAGCTGAGACAGGAATTTAGCTTAGACGGCCACAATAAACATCTAAATGTTTATGGCAGTGCCAAGGGCTTCCCCTCGTCTTACTGAACTAAAAACAAAGGCTTCTTCCAAACTCACTATCTCTGGTCCTATTCAGCACTGTGAGGTACTGTTTTAAAGGTTTAGCAGCTCATTTAACCTTTGCTGTCCCAGTGTCCTCTATTAAAACATATACATTTAATTCAGATACAGTTAATGCATGTGCATTTCTTTTCATTCCAGCAGGGTGCACTGTTGATACATTTTAAAACAAGCAAGCCTCACAAATACATTTTCAGCAGAAGCATCTGTACAAATCAGTTTGATATACAAATGGCATATAATTATTTTCAAAGTTCCAGCAAGCTCTGTTGGCACAAGTCATACATCCACTGCCTTACTTCTCCTGGCATGGCTGGCAGTACCTCCTATCATCGCAGCTCCTATGCCATTTTACTGCATGTAATTAAAGATGCACACTCGTGGAAGCCAGTAATGACTGTGCATCTTTAGCTACTCAGGTTAGGGGAACAATTTTTAGATATATTGTAGAACACACAGTGGGGCTCTGGGCATGAGAGGGAAGGTTTGACTTTGGAGCTCCACTGTAGATGCTGTTTGGACCCTTGAAGATATAGCTCTATACGCTTAAAAGAGCTAAATCAGGGACATTTGTGATGTATAATTTGTTTATGAAACAAATCAATGTAGATATTTCCTGCCCTCCTACCTAACCTAAATGTTAATGTATGTGATGGACAGGAAGTCTGGTGTATTTGTCTGCTAAGAGCAACTATGTGTTCTATGAAAATCTTCCAGAGTCTTAGCCATGAAATTTTACAGATGTGTTTTTTAGTGTGACTACTTTGCTGACATACAGTCAGGCTTGCATGTTTTGGTTTACAAATGCACAGCACATAGGGAAAGTTGGACTGTAGCTGAAATCCCTTATACATGTTATTATTCCATCCCTGCACAGACATGCCTTTAATTTGTTTAACTGCAGTTACTCCGTGTAATCACAGGCAAGATGGAATGGCTAGACAGGAAGGTGTCTGGGTTATAGTATGAAAATAGCTGAGAATTTCAGGTTTGAATCCCTGGTTCTTCAATTTATGTTCATCAGTCATCTAATGTGTAATGTATTGTATGTGACACAGCAACAGATAAATATGCAGAATCTTGTAATGTTATTCAATGTAAAAGGTAGAGAACATGTGTTTTAACTTATCTTTTACACACTTAGTATTTCCCATTCATACATGCCTTGTACCTCTTGCAGATGATGAAGACAAAGTGAGGAACAGAACATTCAGCATCAAGCAGCTGCATAGGCTGGAGTAGCAGTGGAGAGACAGAGATAAGCTTTATACTCTTTCACATTATTTTACCAAGAATATATCAGAATATTGTTACAGGACTGGCTTGGTTTGCTGCTCCATGCATGCTACTGATAATGCAAGACTACCCAGCATGCATCTGCAAGGTAGCTACAATAGTCATCCATTTCCTCTGCTTACAGTATGTATTTCATAAAAAAGTTTGCATTTCACTACTATTTTATACATACCTAATACATGCTTTCTACCTTTTGCAGGTGATGAAGACAGGGTGAAGAATAAAGCATTATGCATCAGTTGGATGCACAGGCTGGAAGAATAGCAGAGGGAGAGACCAGAACATTGATACAGGACTGGCTTGCTTTGTAGCTCTATGCATGCTATTGTTAATGCAAGACTACCCAGCATGCATCTGCAAGGTAACTGCGATAGTCATACATTTCCTGTGCCTGCCAGCATGTATTTCATAAAAATCTTTACATATCAGTTAGGAGCAGGGCATGTTTGTGGAAGGTAATGTTGTTAATTGTACATCACAACCTAGACGACAGTCATTTGTATGTAACTGTCACAATGCTTCAGACTGTGATGTTTCATATAAAGTTCAATTGTGGTTTTTCTAATCTTTTTATATTGAATTGGTGTTTGTTGTCTGGTTGTTTGCACTGTTGCTGGCAGACTGGCACATACTTTTGGTTCACTATGGCTCATGTTTATGCCTACAAGAATGGTGATGTATTGTTTGCAACACCATTGTATCCTGTGTTTAGGAATTATTGTGCACACAGCCAATTCTTCTCTTCATTTATATTTGCCTGCTAGATAATCAGTAAGCAGTATTACACTGTTTGCATTTTTCAGTTACATACTTAGGGATTGCTTAAAAATGTAGGTAGGGCATTGATTCGTTAGTAGACAGTACTGTTTTTATGACATTACCTATGGTTTTATATGTCACATACTGTCACTGTGTTTATGATTGGCCATTTTATGTAGGGTGTTGGGTTGCATTCCAGATATTTGATGTGTCAGCCAATGACCATTGCTTATCTCATTTGCATATATATTGTATATTTCCCTCTGATTTTTCATCTCACAATATCTTTGTTATACAGACAGGTTATTTGAAGAATGTTAACATGGCTCTCATTACTTGCACAGACTCCTGGGTTACAGTTGTGAGTGATTCACATATTCACATGCTGATATAAATGTACGAGGTACACATACAAGATAGGAAACATGGAATTAGTGATATTTGCTTAAACAGTCTGCTTGCTAATGTAGTGAGTTACAATTCAGGAATTACCTACTACAGATCACAGTAGTTGTGTTATGTTATCAGTCTTATAGTAGACTAAAAGTATAGCACTTATTTTGTAATGCAGACATGTCAGTATCGTATGCATATTGTCATATATCATGATATCAATATGTGCTGGTGGTGCACATGTTTGTTATGTATAATGATGGCTGGTTAACAATTGTTTCGGTAATAGAAGGTTTTCTGTAGATCATTGTGTTACACATGCCTTGTCATGCACTGAAGTAACTTGCTTACATTATGTGATGAATATAGTGGCGCCGACATGGGCCTCTTTTGAACTCATTCATAGCTATAGATAATAGGACATTGAGAATGTGTTGTGTACATGAATATCCACCTGCTAGCTTCACATGTTTTTATTATAATCCTTACACATAATCCATATTGGCCATATCATATGAGAATGAGTTTTTAATGACACCTGTAAAGTATGGTGATATACATTTCTTCTTTGACCCTGTCACAGCTATGAATTTTGCAGTTATCATGCTGAAACTGATGCAAGAATTCCATTGAATACATGAATGGGATTGACAGCACCTTGCAAACAACATTTTACCCATACTTCACAAATAACACGAGATAGGAATGTTTTTTTTTAGGTTGCTGTTTCATATCTGTTCAACAACAGGACATATACTTGTCTCTGTGCTTTATATGACACTATGTCCTGGCATACTGGCTTTGTGTGTTGCATGTATAGGCAATGATGGTGCCATGCTATAGCATCTAAGTGTGTCTGCAACATATGAGCAGTCCTCCTTTACATAATGCATAGACCAATACTTTACCATTCATGTATACACCATGGGATCAATGTTTTATATAGCAACATTCGTGCATGCCTTATTTTGGCCTATGTAACATTTCCACATGGACTGCTTATTCATATACATGGCAATATTTTGGGAACTGGTATACAAATGTACTGATTTATGTACATGTCTCTGCAAATATTTTGATCAAAAGAGAAAACCCATTGTACCTTGGGACTGTGAACAGTCATTGCATTCATGTTAACATGCTGTAATGTTGTTCACATGACTGTTCCATGCTCAGTCATACCCATGGTCACACACACACACACACACACACACACACACACACACACACATATATATATATATATATATATATATATATATATATATATATATACATATATATATATATATATATATATATATATATATATATGTGTGTGTGTGTGTGTACATATATACATACACATATACAAGTATTGCTGTTTAGGCATTTAACCCTGCATGACTGATAATTGTAAGACTGAAGTGCTTAGAATGGGAGCAGAGTGTTAGAGCAAGAAAACTTATATTTGTACTAAAGCAGTAGCAGGAAAATCCTCCCTCAGGATTCAATAAAGCCTACACAGTCATTTTTTACTATGTGCACATTGCAGCATGATACACACATGGTTGTGGAAAGTTTTAGATTCAGTAAGCTCAATGTAGGGGCGTGCACCCCACACAAACCAGGTAAACACAGAAGTATGCTGATTACAGCATAAGCTGCTGAATTGCATGCTAATCAACCAGTCCAACATGTTGGAGCTATTCAAAAAGCTATAAAGCATGAATCTGTAGAAAACAAGTGCTCAACCACTATGGCTAGAACACAACTACTTTAATAAAACACACACAAAAGGGAAACGTAAAACACTTCAGTAAGTGCATTTACAATATACCTATTGCTTCATCAGACATTTCAAATATCAGTCAAACAGCTTAAATACATTTCAATTAATTACATCATTTCCTTTCATCACAAAAATATTTCAAAGTATATTTAAACAAATATATGTAAAAATAATAAAAAAATAAATAATAAAACATATCATAGAACTGCTCCATAAATAGTGTATGTATATATATATATATATATATATATATATATATATATATATATATATATATATATATATACATATATATATATATATATATATATATATGTTTATAGTTTCACTTCATAATCTCGAATTACTGAAATCTCAAAATTCAGTAACCTGAGACTATGAAGCGGAAAACCAGAATGCCGAAAGTGCATAAGAGTGAATTTGAATATCTGAAATCCGCACTTATGCATTTCCAGTACATCACGTGTAGTGCTATGGTGCCTGAAATTGCAGGTAAGTGTGTGTTTCTGTACTTTGTGTGTGTGGGTAAGGGTAGGGAGGTTTAAGTGTGAGTGTGTGTTGGATTTGTTGGTGTTTGAGTATGTGTGATGTGTGTTTGTGTGCGAGCGAGTGGGGGATGGTGTGGTGTGTAGTTTGCTTTTGTTTATGTTATGTGCGACTTCAGAGTTGGTATATATAAGTAGGGGGGGCAGGGGGTGCAGGGGGACTTGCCTCCCTTCTTATATGTAGTGGTGGGTTGTGTGGTTTGTGTGCTGTGGATGGACTGGTGTGTATGTTAAGTGGTGTATGGGGTATGTATGTTCGTGATTGTGTGATTCGGGATTTTGAGTTTTGGTACTGTGAATTGTTCGACTTCATAGTCTCGGGTTACTGAATTTCGAGATTTCAGTAATTTGAGATTATGAAGTGAAACTATATATATATATATATATATATATATATATATATATATATATATATATATGTGTGTGTGTGTGTGTGTGTGTGTGTGTGTGTGTGTGTGTGTGTGTGTGTGTGTGTGTGTGTGTGTGTGTAAAGGCAATCCCCAGGATTCATGAAGCCCAGCACAAGGATGGTTTTAGCCTTGCACAGAGCATCCTCCTTACAGTTGGTGCAGCAGCACCATATGAATATTTATGAGGGCATGCTGCCGCACCCTCAAAGTGCACAGGAAACATGTGTGAGTGCAGGGGGCATGTTTAAGTACTCTACAGAGGCTTAAACATGCCCCCACAGTTGCACAACCTACAATGCTTACTATTGGAGCCCGCCTCTAATAGTAAGCAATTAATTCAGTGTCCGTGGATACTGAAATGTATGCTAAGCATACAAGAGTGTCCACGAACAATGAAATAAAATCAAAGTAGTAAACACACAAGCACGTAGTGGAATGTTGAGCCCCTGTCCCTAGAACTTTCACAATTAGATTCCCCGTGTCCCTATTCTACATTTGTATTGCTTCATTATTGAAAGTGTAAGCGAAGCGCAGCATGTTTGCACATCACTGCCCTCTACTTAGCGTAGCTTACACATCAAAATCATCCAAATAGAAAAAAGCATGCCAAATCAACATTAACATCAATAGTGTACTGGTTACAGCATCCGTCTAACGAACAAGCATTCACGGTTTGAGTCCCACTGTAGCACATATCATTTTCCATGTGGAATGTGTATATGAACATATTTATACATCTTTTTGCTGTATAACCTACATAATAACATGTAACTGTCAACTGGAGTACTGCATGAAATGTTTAACTAATGTCATTTAATCAAAGTGATAGTGTCATAATGAATAACGCACTAGTAAGCAGGTGTAAGCACAAATAAGCAGTAGTAAACATATATAAGTACCAGTAAGCAAGTCTAAGTGCATGTGTGTGGGTGTAAGCAGTGCCCACATACATTAAGCTTAGTAGAAGCTAACTGAATTTAAGAAACTGCAATTGGAAGATAGCACAGCCTACCATCACACAAACACACACACACACAAACACACACACACACACACACACACACACACACACACACACACACACACACTCACAACTGCTTAAAAGTGCTTTAATTACTCTGTATCCAATGGCCCTTGTTTTGCCCAGCAACAAAATAAATGGCCTCTGCAAAGGTTAAACTCAGGACCCTGCACACCACAGCCAGTGTGATTCACCATTAAGCCATGGCAGATATACATAAATCCGATGTTATCACAAACATATCGTCCAGCACAGTCATGCAACAGCATAGGAAATGTATATAATTATTTAGATGTATGTGCATGTGTATGTACAGATATATAATATATATATATATATATATATATATATATATATATATATATATATATATATATATGAAAAATGAACGTCATGACAATAAAGCATACAAAAAGAATGAGAAGGAAATCAACAGCAACTCCAGTATTATTTAGTGCTGTCAGCTTATGTCATATCAAGCTGAGCAGGGGTGAGAAAATCACTGCTACTCAAACCACAGGCAGGATACTACCAGTGGGAGTAACACTGTCGATCTGCTAAGTCTACTTTACAAACAATTACAGGGTAGTCCCTGGTGGGACTACCCAAAAATTGCTAGGTAGTGTGGACTTCCGACCATTACACAAGCAAGGGCAGGTATGTTCAAGGACCAAATGGTGGGAGAGCCTGATGATACATGGGTTGGGACAACATACGTGTAGGGTCCCTAACGCTGGGGAGAGGGCAATGTGTGGAGGTGTGTTATGGCTGTGATAGCAACCACAGAATGGATGGTTTGCGTGTATTTCAAACTCAGGTGGGATGGAAGAACCATGGGTATGAAATTATGGATCCAGCGTGTCAGGGTTGGATGGCCTGGTTCTAATTGGACCGCCTCGTGGAGGTCAGAGAGTTCGTTATAAGTATAAATGCAAACACACATGCATACATCTATATGTAGAAGTACATTCCCTGTACCACATTCATTCCTTTTGCAGACATAAATAACATGAAAGTGCCCCTACAAACCTTGACAGTAGAGAGAATAATAGGTTGTGCATAAGAGTGAAGGGGCAAATCTGCAAAAATGCAGAAGTGTGTACTTTGTCTGAAGTCAGTGCTGTTCTCAAAAAATAAAATATGAGGATTTTCTCACTATGAAATAGTGGAATCATTCCTGTGATCTGCCTGCTACGGCAAGGCCAATCACTAAACCAGTCCTATTTGTAATATAATTTCGCCAAACTTGTACATTATATGTGTAATGTGTGCGTTACCACATAGTCATAGTTATTAATTTATTGTAGTGTCTTGTTAATGGGAGTAATGATGTAATGAAGTATAGAGTCTAATCTTGAAATAAAGGCATGTGTCCCAGGTGGGACAACCCAAAAATTGTGAATAGTGTCCTATGGGTCACTCATTTCACCAATGTTTGTGGACTAAAAAGTTGGGATGTCTGAGGATACGTGGAGTGAGTCAACCCATGGGACTGGTCTACAGGAGTAGAGAGTGGCCAATGGGTAGTGGTGTGGATACACCATGTATCCAACTGGAGAATGGATGACTGCTGTGTCAGTGAAGTGTTGGGGTGGGTGTTTGGGGAATTAGGATCCACTGGTATATGGGTATATATGCAAATGAAGCAGCACAGCAATAGTGTAGTGGTTAGAGAATCTGCTTAACGAACAAACATTCCTGGTTCAAATCCCACTACAGCAGATACCATTTTCCATTGGTAATCTGTATATGAACATATTTTGACATTTGTTTGCTGTATAACCTGCATAATAACAATTAAAAGTGAACTGGAGTGAAGTGTCAGTGTCATAATGAATAAGGCTTTAGTAAGCAGGTTTAAGCATAAATAAGCAGTAGTAAGCATATATAAGCACCAGTAAGCATGATTAGGTGCATTTGCGTAGGGGTAAGCACTGCCTACACAGGTTAAGCAATCTAGAAGGTAACTGAGTGTAAGGCACTGTAACCAAAAGTAACCACTGCTTACAGTCGCACAAACCCACACACACCCGCTCACAGCTGCTTAAAAGTGACTTAATCACTCTGTATCCAACGGCCCTTGTTTTGCCCAGCAACAAAATAAATGGCCTCTGCAAGGCTCGAAACCAGGACCATGCACACCACAGCCAATGTGATTCATCACTAAGCCATGGCAAATATGCAGACATCTGATGTTATCACAAACATATCTTCCAGCACAGTCATTCAACAGTATAGGAAATGTATTTCATTATGTAGATGTATGTGAGTGTGTTTATGTCCAGATATATACATACATAGATATAGATATATATAGATATATCAAGAACAAACCACGTGGCAACAAAGCATTAAAAAAGAATGTAAAGGAAAACACCAGCAACTCCTGTATGATGTAGTGGTGTTGTCCTATGTAATATCAAGCCTCCCTCAGCCAGACGTGTCATTAATACACGCAAACATTTGTACATTGCCCAAATACATTACTTTGAGCATTTTAATTACATTAACAAAACAGTTCCTGTTCAGTCATAATGTGAGAACAGTACTCTTGCAAGGTGCTGTGTGCAACATCATCATCATTAAAAAGTTAAATGGGGTAACCATAGAGTAGGTAGTGTCGTGTCTACACTGGGGTCATCTGCATCATGTGTACCTGGAAACTTTAGGAGTCATGTGCATACCAGGATCGTGTGCCTGAGAGAGGGGTGAGGACAACAGTAGTATGTTGTGATGCAAATTAAAAAGGTTACATGTGTCCAGTGGGCACGTGTGTGAAATGGATAGCTATGTATGGGGCAAAAGATGTTCTTGGAACAGATTGGCCTTTTGTTTCTGTGTTTGTAAGGTGAGAGTGAGATGCTGGGGAAGGAGAATAGGTGTGCTCATGGAGGATAGGTTGGGTGGGATGACAGACAAGACAGACAAGACAACATACAGGGGTGGTATATGATACATGTGGGGGGAAACACCTTGGACGGGGAGTGGTGTTTGGCAGTCACAATCCCATGAGCCCCCAAATGGAAACAGTGGGATGAAGGTCCCCACCCATGGGCTGCCACCACTGCACCTTCACAGCCCGAAAGGTGGCTGTGCTGGGGGCTGTCTAGGAGGGGCAGGCTCACCCTCTAATTGTGCCACTCTGCCCTCAAGCTGGCATAGCTGGCTTCAAAACCCCTTATTGAGCTCCCTACGCACCATGGCCTGGACCGTACAATGGCTGACAAGTTCCTGTCTGGACCTGCTCCCAGGGGGGCAAGCCCCATCCTCAGCGGTGGTTTCACCTAAAGGTGGTGCAGAGCCAACAGAGGTGGAGGTCCAAGGCTGGGCCCCAGACATGCTGGTGCCTGGTGCCATGGTCAGCTGAAGTGGGACAGGTGGTTCCGCCATGATCTGCAATCCCATACAGCCTATGGTGTTGCAGTTGTAACACAGATAAGGCTTAGTAATAGTCAGCAGCAGTCAGGACTACTTATAACAGCATGCATAGATATTACCATTAACCTAAGACAACGAATGTCATACATTTGCAGAGAGAGCACAACACATGCATATATACTGCATGACATCTGTCCAAAGCGTAGATGACTTGTGACTGCAGCTATGAACAGCAGCCCATTATTGGCATGTCACTGTGACAACCTCAGGCAGTGACTGTCATACCACTGTTTCATGTGATGTATGTCCAATCAAGGATGCAATGTCAGTAACTCTCATCACTGTCACTGTGTACTGACTGCAATCCTCACACTATACTTCTGCAGTTCACAGATGTGTGTACTGTGAACAAATGGTTCTACACACTGACCAGTCCACAGATGACCCTACAGATGGGGGTTTCATCACAAACAGAGCACTGTGTTCCACACACAACCTGTTAAACTGGCAGTAGTCTGAATGATGCATAGCTACACTTACATGCTGTAGTCATGTCTGGCACATCACCCTCCTGTCTTTAGGATATTTTCCACAGTGTATGTTGGTCAGCGACATCTGCAACAGAGATATAGTAGACATACATTAGGTGTAACACACATGGCTGTCCACATGAACAGATGTCATTGTCAACACAGCTGCACTCTCTAAGGGACTCAGACACATTGGCACACCTTGGCAGGCTTATAAATACACTTCCTAACTACTTAGTTTGCCACACTACAGTAGTGCACAGGTATTAGATGCACCACAGGGGTTATCCTGAGGTTCTATGGGCTAGGGCATGTGAACATATCTGACATCGGTCAGTATGCCAGTGGGGGTTATACTGGGTGTAACTGTGGTTGGGAACATCATACCCTACATGCAGACACAAGGTGCAAGTACTGACATGCATGTGTGCATTGCTTCATGGGTGTGTAGTGGTTGGCTGTGCAAGATGCCTGTACAAGGCAGGGTGAGGTGTAATCCTTGGCATCAGGCCACCTGACAATGGTCTGCAGTGTGGTTCATGGGTGTAGTATCTGCAATGTCCCATACAGATGGGTATTGTATTAACTGTCCTGTCATCCTGGTTACTATTGTGTGTGGCCATTACTTTGCAATGCATGCCATGTCTGTGTTTAATAGTTCTTATTATGGACATTGCCTGGGATGTGCACATCCCACATTAATGTACAGTGACATGTTTAAGTATACCTGGTCTGCCTGGCACATGTTATGTACATAAACTGTTATCATCACATGTGCCATTCCTGGCCTGGTGTGGTAGGACCTGCTAATAGACAGCAGGTTGACCCTGCACCTGCATTGATAGCATGATGCAGGTATTCCCTGGTGTCAGTGGCATCTGTCCATAGAGGGCATGTGTGTAAGGCATTGTATGTCCTTTGTAGATCACATTTGATGGCACCACATATGTTGCAGGCATCCAGTGGGGAACATGGTGAAGGCGCATTGTCCGCAAGTATGTGCCTATTGTACTGGTGGACAGGGTGCCATGCCCTCTGCAGCCCACTGCAATCACACCATGCTTACTATCTGTCAACAATGTGCAGGGTACTAGCAACATAGCGGGATTTTTCTAGGCATGTGTGTTTGTGTATGACACATGGGTTCAGACTGTATACTGGGTAATAGTAGGGTTGCTTACTTTGTTCACCAGGCCTTTTGCCAGATGTAGGGGTATGGCTTGCCAACCCAGTCTCTTGGCTGATTGAAATCTGTAATCCTCGTGAGATGGACATTGTAACATATAATATGGCCACCATATAGGAAAACTACAAAACTCGCTCCTCAATATGTCCAGTGGTTAGACACTCACAGCCACCTCCACACAGGATATGACTTACCAACACACACACACACCTGCCATGTTTCGGAAAAGAACTCCTACCTAACTAGTTTATCACACTACAGCATTACGCAGTTATAGCATGACCTACAAAAATGACTGGGCTATTCGATCCCCAAAGGTGTATTTCACAAGGAATGACATCAGCAGGTTTACCAAAGTAGGGCATTTCAAAATTCCTGCAAGTGAGTAGCCTAAAATGCATTGCTCACAAAACAGACAGTGAGAAACACACAAAACATCCACAACTGACATGTGTGGGTATAGAACCCATGACCAAGATCTATATCACATTAATGCATGCAGATGTTATAGGATGCATCACAGAGATTAATAGGGAACTTGCTCCCCAAAGGTGTTTTTGACAAGGAATGACATCAGCAGGATTACCAAAGTAGGGCATTGTAAATGTTCTGCGAGTGAGTAGGCTATAATGCATTGCTCCCTACACAGGCATTGAAACACACAGAAAACATGCAAAGCTGCCATGGTTGTGGATGGAACCCTACCACAGTTCTAAATCACACTCCAGCAGTATGCAGTTACCCGACACGCTACAGAGATCACTGGGTTGCAACATTCCCTGAGGTGTGTTTCTAGGTGGGAAACATCAGCAGCCTTGCCAAAGTTGAGTATATGAATTGTAAGGAGTGTGAGTACTCTAAAAAACATTGTCCCCGTTTCAGACAGACACACACACACAGTTGGCAAGTCTGAGATTAGAACACCTACCAAACTAGTGTATCACACTACAGCATTACACAATTACAGGATGCACTACAGAGATTAATGAGTTACAGCAGTCCAAGAGGTGTATTTCTAGGTGGGTGACATCAGCAGGATTGCCAAGGTAGGGCCAATGAATCATAGTGAATGTGACTAGCCAAACATGCAGCCCTCTCTACACAGGCATAGGAACAGACACCAAAGAATCCACAACTCCCATGTGTGAGACTAGAACCCATACCAGAGTTCTATATCACACTGTTATAGCATGCACCACAGAGATTGCTGGAGTACTCTTTTCCCCAAAGGTGTACTCCCCAGTGATTGACATCATCAGGCTTGTCAATGTAGGGCATTTGAATTGTATTAAGTGAGATTAACCTAATTTCCAAAATTAGTCTGTATGCATTAATACTAATGTAAGCATGTTGGCAGGCATGGTATGTCAGTTGGGAATCGCATGTCCTGGCCAGACAAAAATACCCCACCTTTGCATGTCATGAACCCAGGACACTGTACATTATAGTCACAGTAACTAACCACTAAACCATCACAACAGTACATGACACTGAGGTTTCACCACAGTAATCCCAGTATAAGCTACTCAAAGTGAACATGTGAAAGGAATGTATACACAGTTGTCCATAAAAGACCTCCCCAAAGCCAGCTTCATGCTACACAAGGCAGAAGTGACAATGTTTGTGACACCCATGGAGACAGGAGCCGACAGTTCTACAGATGAATCCTGTACTAAGGTACTGTATGAGCACACCCACTTGTGCATGATTTCTGACATCCCACATGGAACCACAATGCTCACCTTCCAAATAAGCAAGCCAGTCTGGTGGTCTCTTGCCATTAACAGAGTATACAACAGAAGGCAGACACTGTTGAAGCAAAAAGCATACTCCAAGGATGCAAACAACAACCTTAACAGCCACAGTAAGATGTCGAGATCCCCATGGAATCCTCCAAAGCTGGTTATGTAACTAAAATCACCACAGATTCCACAGACAGCCACACACCATTCTATAGTTCTGTCCTGAATCTAACAGGCAATGCTGAGACGTGCTCTGAGCTACGACAGAATGGCATTACATAGACTGATCCCACGGATTGTGCCAATATCCTGGTGGATTGGTTTAGTGCCACAGTCACCCCCTCTCACCCCCAAAAGGGCCAATGGCAATATAAACAGAGTTCCATTGGCCAGTAATCATGGCCACACAGGCAGACACTGCACTATCCACAGCTAAGAATACATCATCCATGGGACCAGACTGTCATGTGTAATCATAACCTCGCATCAGGCCTGGTGCTCACTGAATGGTGCACAGCTGCAGTTATCCTACTCCACAAGGGGAGATCCACCTTGGATCCCTAAAACTACTGTCACATCAGTGTGACAAGCCTGATATGCATGGCCATGGAATGCATTATCAGGAAAGTTTCGAACACAGACATTGGCAACCCTCAAACACTGGACCTCACACATATTGGGCTCATGGAGGGCCAGTCTTGCCTCTTGAAATGGATTGTCTGCTTTGACTCGCCAAGCCCTTCAATACCATACACCAGTCTGGAAACATAGATTAACATACTAATCCGGCCATACATCCCTATGCCACTTGATGGTTTGCCACATGGTTTACTGACAGAACCCAAACTGTAGGTGTAACTGTCTCCAAATCCATCCCCAGACAAGTGACGGGTGGAGTACCTCAGTGTTCAGTCCTGGGACCACTGTTGTTTAAATTCTACATCTCTGTAGTACAGGACAACAGTACGGGACTCTGGCTAACAAAGGTAACAGATGACTGCAAAATGGGAATCATTATGAGCCTGGCTGTACTGCAAGATATGTTACAGATACCAGCCTGACATCATACAGGTGGGATGGGGTACTGTTAACATCTTGTGGCCTTGTTGTGTAAGGTCCTGGTTATGGGATCAGCAACAGTTGGTAGTGTATTGCAGATCAGACATATTTTGCTGTGGGAGGGAATACCTATTCGTGCATGACGTATGTTGTTTGTGCCTGTCAACCCCATTCATGATACATGTGGACATACATGTTTCTGCTATGTTCCCACCTTATCTACAGATGTATGTCCGTATATACCTCTATAGATATAAATATCTGCTTACCCATATTGTGGATATATATATATATATATATATATATATATATATATATATATATATATATATATATATATATATATATATATATATATCCATATCTATAGCTGTATCTATCTATATATCTCTCCCTCTCTCTCTCTCTAGCTCTCTCTCTCCCTCTGTGTGTGTGTGTATATATATATATATATATATATATATATATATATATATATATATATATATATATATATATATATATATATATATATATATATATACACACACATACAGTTGTATCTGTGTAGACATTAATATATTTTCACACACACATACATCTGCATGTTAGATTACATACTCTGTACTGTTGAATGACTGGGCCGGATGATATGTTTGTGAATACAGCAGAGTTATGCATAGCAGCAGTGGCTTAGAGGTAAATCACTTTGGATATGGTGTGTATGGTCCTGGGTTCAAGCGTAGTAGAGGTCATATATTTTGTTGCTAGGCAGAACAACGGCCGATGGATACAGAGTGATTAAGGCACTGTAAAGCAGTTGTAAGCATGTTGGCAGGCATGGTATGTCCGTTGGAAGTCGCATGTGAAGGCACCATAGGTGGTGCAGTGTTCATTGGGGAACATGGTGGAGGTGCACTGTGTGCATGTACGTGCATATTGGACAGATGGCCAGGGTGACATGCCCTCTGGAGCCCACTCCTATCACTGTATAGTTACTATCAGTGGCCAATATGTAGTGTACTACCCATGTATTGGCTGTTGCCTAGACATGTGTGTGTGTGTGTGACACATGGGTTGAGTGTGTGCTTTGGGTAATAGTGGGGTTGCTAACTGTGATTGGCTGGCCTTGATGTCACATGTATCGGTATAGCTTTGCACCCCAGCCTCACAGCTAATGTACATCTGTTATCCCTGTATGGTTCACATTGTGATATAGAGTACGGCCAACACAAAATATATGCAAAATCCCCTCCTCATTGCCCACAGGTGTCACACACTTACAACCACCACTACAGAGGATACAAGTCACACACACCTGTCATATCTGGTATTTGAACCCCTACCTAACTAATCTATTACACTACAGCAGTATACACTTATAGTATTCACCACAGACATTACCCCAAAGGTGTATGTCACAATGAATGACATCAGCAGGATTACCAAAGAAGGGCATTTCAAGTGGACTGCAAGTTTTACATGTCTTTTAACTGTGTGTACCCACTGCTTACTGTCATGAAAACACATTTAGACCCACTTACAACTGCCTTATTCAGTCCTACATGATATTATTAACAACCCTTGCAGGTCTTGAAACCTGGACCATGCACACCATAGTCACTGGACTTACCACTAAGCCATCTGGGTTGTATGCATGTTTCATGGCTTTTAGAATACACATTTTGGTAGTGGTATTCCACAGTACTGAAAACAAATGGGACAATCACTTTGTGTACATATGTACAGTACCCTTGATTGTACTGTACTCTGTGAAACAACATAGACAAGTCTACATATGTACAACTGTTTTAAATAAATACTAAATACATATATGCACTTATGGGATGTGTACACACACACACACACACACATATAAATATATATATATATATATATATATATATATATATATATATATATATATATATATATATAAATATATATATATATATATATATATATATATATATATATATATATATATAAACATGTCTGAACACCCTTTGTGACACAGAAGGGTTCCAAAGGAATTGACGTGTACACAAAACAGAGGCAACTCATGTATTATAACATTTAAATCTTAATCAGTTCACCAGAGAAGGGATGGTTGTTGTGTATGTGGAGTTTGGGGTGGGAATGATGGCTAAGGAAATATACCGCAGGGATTGTGGAGTATGGATGGAGGAATGATGGGCATGGAAATACACCCCAGGGACCACATCTGTGTCACTGCTCGCCAATGGCACAGGAAAATAACATACCCAACAGTAGTCATTCTTGACTGTCTATTCTTTTCTATTCCTAACTATGTAATAATTTGTAGACTCCACTCACCACAGATGACTACCATGGTGTGCAGCATTTTAAAAGACATAACACATGTGTATGCCTGGCTACAGGGTAGTCACACATACACAAACACACACACACTTGCCAGTATTGTGCTTATAAGTCTTGCCTATGTAAAAGTAACTAGTAGAGTGGTATGCATTTGGGGTATGTGCCACACAACCCATACAATTACACTTAATCTGATTCTGCTTCTGAGCTGGGTGACATCACAGGACTGATTACTTGCAGTGGGTAGAGGTGAAAAGGGGGGTTTAGCAGATGACAAGGATAACGGCCAGTGCAAAAGTGGATTTCTGTTTGGAAAGCAGAAAAATCCACTGCCATGACAGGATTCAGACACAAATACACACACACACACACACACACACACACACACACACACACACACACACACACACACACACAGTTGCCAGTGGTGGGATCAGAACTCCTGTCTATCTACAGATCACTAGTACAGTATGATGCAGTTACGAGATGCACCACAGAGATCATACATTTCAAGGTAGTCAGAATGCCCTTCTAAGATTGAGAACATCAACAGGGATACTGACAGTTAAGATGTACATAGCTGTAAACCTGTGTGTTTAAAGTAGGAGTCCATTACAACCTGTATGCATAAACAAGACACATCATCTGCAGGTAAGACATAGGTAGGACTGAGAGGTATAGTTGTAGCACAACAAGCTCTGAACTGGAGTGTGCCTATCTGTGGAATGGACAACTACTATCACTATACAGGGTTACAGTGGTCATGCTCATACACATAGAATCACAGGACTTGTTTGGATGCATCGACTCCAATTACACAAGGTGACAGTGGGCATGCCCATACACTTAGTAGCACAGGGCCATTTGGGATGCACTCTGACTCCAGCTACACAAGGTTATACTGGGCATTCTCATACACTTAGAAACAAAGAGCTTGTTTGGATGCACTGACTCAAATTTCACAAGGTGGCTTAGTAGCACAGAGCTGTTTGGGATGCGCTCTGATTCTAACCACAGAAGGCCACAGTGGGCATGCTCATACACTTAGATGTACAGAACACATTGTAATGGACTCCTATTGTAAACACACAGGTTTACAGCTATGTACATCTTAACTGTCAGTATATATGCACATCATACAGGTTTACTAACAGATACTTGTATGTGGCCCATAAATTATATATCTGAGTCTGTGCTGTGGGATACACATGCATGCATGTACATGAAGTACTGCCATATATATGTGAAGTATACACAATCATGCATGTGTGGAAGTGACAGACAATTGCTTAACTGGGACACACAGGTGGATACAAAGTACAGCATGTGTCACACACATTGATGCCCTGAAAGGCATACATTGATATCAGGTTGTGGACAGTGGCATTACACTTGGAACAGTGGCATGTGCAAGCATAATATGTGAGCCCCATTGTCTAATGGTACTGAGGTGCAGGTGTCAAGATTACCTCATCTGGCTGTGTTCGTAGTTGTCATTATTAGCAGGACCACTCCACTAAGTATATCTGACATTGGTCATCCACACAATGTCTGCTGCTGTCCGTCACCTTAAATGTAGCATTTGATACCAAGCACAATACTGCCACTTGCAGTGATGTCATGGTACGAGTGGCAACTGCTTGATCAAAACAATGAGCCAATGTCCTGTTATAATTATGAGGTTGTCCAGTGTCTGTCATTCCGGGATGACATGACTGAAAGAAGACAAGCCTTTGTCACAGATCACATGCATCCATGATTCAAGGGAGTGTGGATAATACCTAGGTCACATTTACCCATATAGTGCCATTCCAAGGCAAATGTCCTACACACAGAAGTAACACCCTGACACCTATAAGACAATTGCATTGGATGCTTATGCTAACCAGTGTTAGATGTGTGGCTTTCATAATCCATTTGCTCAATTTAGAAACTACAGTGGGGAATACTGACATCTGTGCAGTGAGGAACACCTGGCTGAAGGTGCACAATAGCACTACCACCCATATAACTCAGATCCAGACATGTGGGCCATAACACAGGTATGGACCACTTCAGGTGGTGGTGTCCACATATTCATAAAGGCTACTCACAAGTAAAGACCACTACTCCAACATAATTCATCACAGATGAGTCAGGTACAGGTGACAGTGGCAAAAGCTGCATTCTAGGTTGTATCCTCATGTACATCCACCACCAAGTCCTCAGACTACTAACACACATACATAAATGTGGTATGAAATATTATGGTACAACACCAAATAACCTTCGACTGGTGGACTGTACCTAACCCTACATCAACTGTGCAAATTACCCATGTACTGACACAGTTGCATAATGTGTTATGCAATGCAATAATACCACTGTTTGTAACTAGGTCAGTTGTACACATACCAGGGTCCCTTGGATGTTGTCAGCAGTAACACAGTTGACTGTTGCTGTACACTAGTAAACAACACCCTCATGGTTGGATATGACCTTGATGTACCTGCCTTGGATATGTACATCCCACACTCATACAACATACATGAAAATACCATAGCTGTTGTTGTCCTTTGTACATACAGATGGCTACATTCATTACACACATGCACATAGAAGATAGGTCCATGGCTGCTGAATGCTAACAGTACATAAGGTTTGATATCTATGTTGACAGACATAATATTCCCTCTCTACTGGTCACCCATGACACCTATCATATCATACAACAATCCATGTGGCATGCATGTCAGTAGACATGTCCACCAAATGCAATGCCTACAAACATACCCAAATAACAGGATCATAGGACCTATGCTCATAGCCTGTATTGACAGACTCAAGGAAATACAGCTATGCTCTGTATGTTCCTGGGTAGTTACAGGTGATATGTCCATGACATGTACAGCCATGTGTGACCCACAGCTCCTACATATACCCCATGTCAACAATTGCAAGCCATGCATGCTGTGTGCTGTCTGGACATTAACCTTATTACCACAATAGCCAGAACGTGCTGGGTGAGATGTTTATAAGCCACAGACTTCGCACATGCTTGAACAAGTGTAATGCCTAGCTCAAACAGAGCACATTGCTGGCACTCTTCCAGTAATTATGAGGTGTGTGTGGCAAATATGATGTGCGTGTGGCTAATAAGATGTGCTCACTGTTGACCATTACAGTGCCCTGGCTTCACAGTGGAACTGTCAACTAACAGTTTGTGGGATCATGACATGGAATATTGCTGTGTGTGTCTTGCTGATATGTGCTGTTGGCATAAATGTACACTTAGCTACTCAGTGAAAGTGGTTGTGTGTCCTACCAGTACATGAATACAACATCCATTATGGTGTAATACTCAGCTAGGTTTCACACATGGTGTGGGGAAGGTGTGGAATGTATCATCTTGACCTGTTAGTCCACTTACTGATGAAGACTGCATATGTGTGCATGTATTGATGTGTGTTCAGATTCCGTGCATGTGCAGTGTCTGATGTTTGAAGGTGACTGTTGTCTTAGTACATCATGCAGTAGCAATGCAGCATCAACATTGCCAAGTGTATATGGTGATATGCTCAAAGTACAGTAAGCTGTACTTTAGTTATGGACAGATGTTTGGACATAACTGCTAAGTGGTGGGGCTACTTTGCAGATGGATGATTACTGAGGACAGCTTACAGGTGTGTTACAACCATTCCTTCAATAACCTGTGTAACTGCTAAGCTATGGTTTTGTTAACTGAAGGGGAAGACACACAATGTAGAATGCAGTAAAGGTGACTCTGAAGGCAAACCTCTTGACGCCTGTAACAGTAACACCTCCCCTGTGCATATATTGTGCATATATCAACACAGTTGGCAAAGGAAAGAGTCAGTATGCTTCATAGTGCATGCAATAGTGTGGTAACTCTGTAATACCTATCATGAGATAGGCAGGTGTTTGATTCACAGTACTGGCATGTGTGGGTGTGTGTGTGTCCATATATGTCACATATGGTGGGGAATACATCCCAAATGTTTTTCACTCTCCTGTAGACTGTTGTAGACATCTGTACAGTGTGAAGTGTAGAAAGCAAGACATAGGCAGGGGTTTGATTCTCACACATTTCAAGTGTCTGTATGTGTGTGACATAGGTGTATATCTTTGTGAATGCCACAGTGTATGTGTGTATGTATGGCTGTCTGGTCCCTGGAGTGAGGCTGTATTTTACCATAGTAAGACCATAGGAAGGGGGTCTTCCCATCCATTCAATGCAATCTAGTATCCCTCTTGATGTCATCAATCTTAGAAGGGCATTCTAACCGCCTGTAAATGTGTAAACCCTGGGGTGAGGCTTGTTGCTCCATAGCCTATTGATGAACCCCCCTCCCCACATACACTCACTGCAATCTAGTATCCCTGTTGATGTCTTCGATCTTAGGCCATTCTGACTACCTGTACATGTCTAATCTCTGTGGCGCATCTTGTAATTGCATAGTACTATAATGATAATTTGCACATAGGCAGGGGTTCTCATCCCAACACTGACAACTGTGTGTGTGTGTGTGTGTGCCAGAATGTGTGTTACTGTGTCTGTGAATCCCTGAGTGTGTGGGTGTATTACTGTGTCTGTGAATCCCTGGGTGTGTATGTGTGTTTGCATCCTGTCATGAGAGCGGGTATTACTGCTTCCCAATATGAAACCACATTTTCCACTGGCCTTTACCCTTGTCATCTGCTAAACCACTCTTTTACCTCCTCCCTGCTCCATGTAACTATACCTGTGATGTCACCAACTATGGATGTGATGGCTCTGGCCACAGTAGAGTACTACACAGCTATCATGCTCTTGGATTATTAGATCAGTAAACATGTTTGAAACTTGGGAGATTATAACTGTGATGTGGAAGCTACAAAGTGCATGCAGGTATTGTCATACAGACCTGTGAGTAGTCTACATTTACATATGGGACACTAACTGAAAACACTGACATCCTCCGGCACATGTAATTACACCTGAAAGAGGAAGGCAGAACATCAAGATCAACATGCAGTTACTGTTGTCACACATGATACATACTGTCAAAAGTACAAAATGCATTCTAAAACTGTAGTACATGGTCTGTCTGCTGCCTGTCAACACTACTCAACAATGGTAATCTACAATTGTCTTCCTAGTATGTTCACCCTGTGCATCAGACCATATGAGCATGTCCCTGCACCGATGGTGTGGATGACAGGGATGCAGCGCAAGCATCATCATATGCACAGGGTGATAATGTTTGCCAGAGACCTAGACTGCACCATTGGATGACATCATGTGTATGGGTTAGGACCTTTTATCTCATTGGGCGTATGTGGATGTTATGTGTGTGTGTGTGTGTGTGTGTGTGTGTGTGTGTGTGTGTGTGTGTGTGTGTGTGTGTGTGTGTCTTGAGGTGCCCTACATTTGTTTCTGGTGTGTGTGTGCATGTATGTGCATACAGGTCTGGCATGTGGCTGGACAACACAGGGGTATTATTGACAGCTGCAGACTGTACAGGGCATGTTTTACAGTTCATGGTATCCGGCCATGGCCATGTGACCTGCGCCTGCCAGGGGTTGCATGTCCACTACCAGGCAGAGGTCTAGATTGGGCACTGTCTGATGACACATGTCCACTGGAACTGTGTCCCTGTTGGGACCATCTAAGACCACGTGCACATGGCCTGCTGTGTCCTGGTGTGGACAGCACAGCACCAGCTGCACTGCTGCTGCTACTGCCACTATGGGAGCGGGCATAGGAAGTATCATGTTCATGTAGACCTTCAACAGGTGATGTAGCTGGCCTACGTCCATGTGCCTGATGCCTCACTCCCACCAGATGTTCTAGCACAGACATTCCACACTCAAGGATTGACATGCCATGGTCAAGGACTCCCACCATGTCACCCAATCATCTATCCAAAATATCTGCAAGATGATGGTGAGCATTTGCAATTGCCTGGATGTTGTCAGTTAAAGAATGGACAGCAGCCCTCTGAAGCCTCAGACCTTCTCTGTTGTGCTGTTCAACATGTGCCTGTGCCTTCATTACAGCCTGAAACATGCGTCTGGTGACACTAGCTGATGTGCTATGTCTTGCAGTGGCATGCTGACCAGAAGACCTCCTACGAGCAGCCCTGGGCACATGCCTGTGTGGGACATCACCAGTCAGTTGGCTGGGATCATGGTGTGCAGGCACACCTTCCATAGTCTCCACACATTCCTGTTCCATGCTACCACCCACCAACTGTCCTTCCACTATGGCCATGGGTGATGGGGTATGTGTAGGCATGAGAACTGAGTGCAGGGATGAGGCGGATACAGGTGGAATGGCAACCAATGGCACAGATTCAGCCCTTGACAACCCTGCCTGTGCCTCAATCATACTTTCATCATCACTGCTAGAGTCTGTGGGGGACACTAACATCAGATGGACCGCAGGAGGTCAACACACCTACATCAACACCTGTGAGGGGCAGGCAAGAACTGTACATTACAAGTTATACATCACAGTACAGCCACACAGAGACAGACACACAGAGACAGACAGACACAGACAGACACAGAGACAGACCGACACAGACAGATAGACACAGACAGACCGACAGACCCAGACAGACAGACACAGACAGACACATGATATGGCACCCAACGGCATACAACATGCATGTGATATGGCAGAGGCATTTAGCTTAGACAATTATAGTGGTAGTTATCATACATTCCTGAACTGCACACAACACCATGCATGTGTTATATCAGAAGGCATGCACCTTACACAATTATAGTAGTAGTTAGCATACATCCCTGTGTTGCACCATTTGTGTTAGTAGGTCATGCCGCAAACCTGCAACACAATGCATGCACTATGCACCATTGCACCGCACTGCCATGTTTTGTGCAACATACCCCACGTTTGAACAGACCATCGCTGACCTGTGTACATCTGCCACTGATGCTTTGTGTTGGTCACTGCCCCATGTGTGAGGAGAACATGAGCAGAAGGGTATGTTGAGTGAATACTATGTTTGCCTAAGCCCTAGCTTGCATATCTCCCCTGAAGCAGTGCATGTCTGTTCAACATTATTATGCTTACCCCTGAGCTGAGTCTACAGACAATGTGCATGTGGCTGTACACACATTTGACATGGCTGTCCCTACTTTGCAATGGTGCCACAGACCAGCACAGGTTAACAGTACACCAGCCTGATGTGTGGCGTATGACCTTGCCAATCACATGTAGTATGACATGTCTTCTGCTGAAGTGTTGAATGACATGCATACATGTTTAACACAATGGTGTCCTTTCAAATATACAGTGAGGTAATGGTGTCCCAATGCAGGGACGTATTATATTAACATGGACCTTCAGCTGACGCAATGTTGTCAGTCCGCCCTACAGATATACAGTGACATACTGCACATTGAGCTGATGTGCATAGCCATTGCAGGGCATCATGTGGCTTCACTATTGCTATACAGTGTGAGTTACAGACACAATTCATAGCCATGACTGTGTTCAGATACAATACATATCTAATGTGGAATGTGACCCATGTCATTGAGATGTATACACACTAAACCCTAATGTAGAATGTGTGACACAGGTCACTGAAGGGTGTACAGATGACACCCCAGCACATCTGCAACCATATTGCTGATGCCTGGCAACTATGCCCAGACATGGATAACTTAGCAGTACTCCATGTCCCACACGCCATCTGTGTACCTCACACACATGAGGAGCAACCACGACAGTGATGTCTGACACCAGCAAGGTGAATGTACTGCATCTGTGGCCTGATGTGGTTGTATGTGTATGTTGTGAAACACATGTATGTATTTGGATACAGTATAGGTGAAAGCTTTCATGTCGTGACACACTCAAAATGTTCAAGACATGTTATGTGGTGGTTTGATGTCATACCTACACAAGCTGTGCACAGGCCTGTATGATGTTTAGTGTGTCACATCTGCAATATCACCATTACACAAAGGCCATAGTTGTATTGTGTTGAGCCAATGTACAACAGGATGTACACACATGTACATCCCTTCTACTGTGTGTGTTGCTTCATGTCTCTGGCCATCCTCCATGGCCATGTGTAAACATATTTTGTCCAATGGTTGTGATGGGCATCTATTTCATATGTCAGTGTTGTCCCATATGATAAACAAGTAATCTCCGCGGTATCCCCGAAGTCTCAAAACAACCCACTAAACAAGTGTAGTGGTACAAAAACAAAACCCTGTAAGAAACTTCTCTGTGTGGAAGATTTTCAATCCATATATCTCTAGTTAATCACTGTATATTAATCAGATCAGACAATAGTAGTAGAAGTAGCGAACTTAAACTCGTCTTAAGTAAAAAAAAAAAATAATAATAAAAATATATATATTGTACAGCATTACTAAGTATTCAAAAGCAATCTAAGCAAGGCAGGCAGGCAGTCTGTTTCCAGTCGAAAATCCTTTATTAAGTACACAGACAAGCGATCCCATAAAACAAAAATAGCGTAATAATTTCCTCACAAGCTTTCTAAATATATATATATATATATATATATATATATATATATATATATATATATATATACATACTTTTTATCAGGCATGGGAGTGGTTTATTGTGCTGTAAAACAAAGTGTTATTGGTACATGTTAAATTCACATCCCTTCCCCCATCAGTGTGACTTTCGAGCTAGTCCTGCCCTACTTAGTAGCTGTCATAATAATATTATAACCCTTATGTACTTTAAATAAAATTTATAATGATGTGGTGATATTTAACCAGATTATTAAGTAGATTATTAAGTCTGTGATTTTTATCCAAGACAATATACTGCATGGCTGGAAATATATCAACCTTAGTTCATTTGGTAATCAAAAAATATATATAAATATATACATATGCATTTTGCATGTAAAAATCAATTTCTATTTTCATAACCTATTGTTAACAAAGATCGCTTTTGTCCTTCTAGACTTTTTCAGGTCTGTGTGCAAGAATCCTAAAAACTATCTATAAAAGTATATATAATTGTATAATTAGTTAGTATTGTTATTAAACATAATTTTGAATGAAGTGGAAAAAAGAACCAGAAAAAAATAAAAATAAGAAAAAATGTATATATGATGATGGAAACAAAATATACACTTAAATTACAACCAATTTAAAATGGTATTTAAAACCAACTGTTAGAATAAAATAAAATAAAATACAATTAGTCATGTAAATAATGTGGCAATTTTCTAAGTTCCAGTGTTTTTTTAATTGAACAGTAGTAGTTTAGTCCAGGCTTCCTAAAAGAGTTCAGCATTAATTGCCACATGAGTTCATGTTTCTCCAGAATATTCGTGATGTCTCCTTCAAGATCACCCATGTCTATGCGATCCAGGATATGGAACTTAAAACCTGTGTGTCTTTTATGAAGAGAAAGGTGTTTGGCTAGTGCGTTATTTTTACATCCAGAGCGGTTTTCTGACCGACGACATGAAATCCTACGCTTGAGTTTATTTACAGTCTTGCCCACATATAATACATTACATTCATTGCACTGTGCCCTGTAAATTACTTTTGTAGTGTTACAGTCACCCCTGCACTGGTTTTAATGATTTTCTTTAAATAAGGGAAATAAAAACTATCACCTTGCTATATAAATATACAAAATGTACAGTTAGTTTTACATCTTTTAGTGCTTTTCTCATATGGTCTAGGTTTAAATTCAACAAAACCGCTAATGTTCCAGGCTTTCCTATAAACAAATGATGGGGCTTCACCTAAGAAGTTAATCAGAAAAGGTTTTCCTGTGACAATGTCCCAGTTTTCTTCAATAACATTTTTGATACTGTGATAATCCAAAGTGTATGTCAGGATGCAGCTATTTTTGCATTTGTTATTCTCTGTGGAATTACTTAACATTCTTCTACTGGGGAGGTTGACTGAAGGTGCTTCAGTCCTTTTCAGTTCTATAATGGGTTCCAGGATGTTTTTTTAACATCTGACTTTCATAGCCTCTCACTAGAAAATCATTCTCTAAGTTGTTCAGGTTTCCCAAAAATGGTTCCATTTCTGTGGTAATTCTAGTTAATCTATAGCCTTGGGACTTCACTACATTATATTTGGTTTTTGTAGGATGTAGACTTTTACTGTGGAGTAATAAGTTAACCCTCATCACATCATTATAAATTTTATTTAAAGTACATAAGGGTTATAATGTTATTATGACAGCTACTAAGTAGGGCAGGACCAGCTCAAATGGCACACTGATGGAGGAAGGGATGTTAATTTAACATGCGTACCAATAACACTTTGTTTTACAGCACAATAAACCACTCACATGCCTGATAAAAAGTATATATATATATATATATATATATATATATATATATATATATATATAGAAAGCTTGTGAGGAAATTATTACTCTATTTTTGTTTTACTTGGATCGCTTGTCTGTGTACTTAATAAAGGATTTTCGACTGGAAACAGACTGCCTGCCTTGTTGGATTACTTTCCAATACTTAATGCTGTACAATTATATATATTTATATTATTATTTTTTTTTTTTACTTAAGATGGGTTTAAGTTCGCTACTTCTACTACTATTGTCTGATCTGATTAATATACAGTGATTAACTAGAGATATATGGACTGAAAATCTTCCACACAGAGAAGTTTCTTACACTGTTTTGTTGTACCATATGACATACACCCGTAGATGTCTTATGCTCCACTGAGGACAGGGTTATGCAGACAAAGGGTGGCATGTTTGTGATGTGAGATATTATGTTTTGCAGGATAGTTAACCAGTGTTGCACTCAGCCCACAAAATGTCATGGACATGTCAGATAGCACATGACATTGTGTGACATTCATAGCACGGGTATAATCCACAAGGGTGAATCCTGTGGGCTGGTCATACTCCAGCACCAAAACATTTAGAGTGTGTGCACACATATGCTCTCTGTTATAGTGCTGTTTGTATTCCCCACATGTGTAATTCTAATCTGTAGTACATGTCCCTACAGTAAAGCACACTTCCACCATTGTATTTACAGCTGTCCACACATCTGGCAATGACAGGTTGTAAGGTTTAGTGTAGATGTTTCGTATAGTCTTCAATTATTCCACATGGATAACCACTGTGATGCATTGCAGGTCTGACCTGTATATATTAACAGGACCACCATACCTTATGTGTACGTGTGTTAAATGGCCACATGGCAGATAGCATGCAATTAATATGATCTGTGCATTATCAATCCTGATAAATAATAACAATCTCACCAGCAGCAGGCTGCTCTCACTGCAAAATGCCTGAGGTACCTAAATAGGAGTGTCACAGCAGTAAGATCATTATCCACACCTGTGTGATAGCTACAGGGTGCAATGTGCATGTTAGCACATAAGCCAGTATAATAGACTATACTATGGAGTATGCACATCTGTGCATACATAGAGTAGCAAACTATAGTATGTAGCATGTGTGCATGCATGCCTTGCATATGATGTAACGTTAAATATTGTACAGTAACATGTAACTATATTAAATATAGTTGTGTTATATGCGTAGTAGTGACTTACCAGGCAACTCCTGGCACAGTGGTTGTAAGACACCCACCTCCACAATACCAGCTAAAGCTTGTGGATGGAGTTCTGCAGGTGTCCCCAGTTTGGCCAGTAGCTCCTCAGTACATGTGAGTGGGGGCTGGGTGACTGGCCCCGCACCTGTTGCAGCTTGTTCCCTAGCGATTGCATTTGCACATTGTTTTGCCCATCTAATGAGGTCAGTGCAGTGTTGTCGCACCTGCTGATAGGTGCGATTCTGGCCACCTACATCATTTACCCTCCTGCAATGTTCCTCCCACTGGACATCCCAGTGCTGTGCATCCTGTGGCACATGGCTGAAGAGTGTTTCATGATTGTCAAGGAGGTATGGAATGAGGACCTCATCCTCCATGCGGGTGCACGGCAGCAGCCTGGCACGTGGCATACCTGGACTACATAATGATGGAGACAGGTCACAGTAACTCACAGAGAAGTACAGAAGTACAGCTGCACAACCATGTGTATCACATTTATTATGTTTACAAATATGTCTTTGCAAATCTGCATGACACTAACACCACAGACATGTTTAACTCACACACAGTTGACACTTACTGATGATGTGATGTTATCACCATATATGTGTGTGTGTCAAGTGTTGACATTGCTCATACTCCATGTGGGCATGTCTGTTTGCCTGTACTGGTGTCTTTACCTATCAGCAAATGGCTGCATGTGTTCACATTAATGCAAGAGACATTAATGCTCTGCATATGTCACATATATAGTCATACACAGCCTTACGGGACATGACCTGTGACCCTGCAGACTTGCTCACGGAAAGGTTTACATGTATGTGGTTTGCCATATACATCTACATGGCACTGTACAGCAGTATAGCATCCTGCCATGTATTACCTGTTTTGCACATGTGAAACACATGGGACAATGGCTAGTTTGATGGTATTTTCAGGGTTGGATATCAACTATAGCATGTACGGTCATAGTGAACTAGTAGACTATATGCCCTGGGCCATTTATAAGCCTAGGCTGAAAGGTTACCTAGCTGCAGCCAACAGACAGGTAACTTTTAGTGGCCAGTTCAAGCAGTGCCACAGAACTGATCCACAGGGTTACTGATATATTTGCCATGCGGTCATCACGCCATGTCTCAAAGAGGGGCAATGTACAGCTTTGCTGGACAGGGATGCATAGTATGGCAGGAGTATGTAAAGTGTATGGTTCAGGGATCTGAAAGGCATTTTATGATCCTTGTACTAGAAAGGTGGATGTCCATAAAGTACATGTTTATCTGACATCAGGATGTGTAAGTGCAGCCTGTCCAACATCTCTGGGTTGCACATGGCTTTATTCAGGGTAGGCATCATGCGACATAGTGGAGCTAGGGTTTGGGAAGGCCAGTGTAGGCCATCTGTACATGGCCAATAACCCTTAAAGGAAATATGTGATCTATTATGGGTCACTTGAGTATTGAGTATGGCTGAACAATGATCTCTATATTCATGGATGGCACCCTGTCATGATTAGGGTGCCACTTACGACTACCTGACTGGTGTGGTGAAGTGACTATCAAAGGAAAGACTGCTGTCCAACTGCATCCCATACACACACAGTTTCTATTATGTTGACCACTGCCTAGGTTGTAGTTCATGGGTACAGGGATCTTAACATAGGGGATGATAATGCAATACTTAGCTGTGAGATTGTGGCCATACGTCACACACCACACTATTAAATATAGTTGTGTATATGTGGTAGTGACTTACCAGGCAACTCCTGGCTCAGTGGTTGTAGACACCCACCTCCACAATACCAGCTAAAGCTTGTGGATGGAGTTCTGCAGGTGTCCCCAGTTTGGCCAGTAGCTCCTCAGTACATGTGAGTGGGGGCTGGGTGAGGCACCTGTTGCTTGTTCCTGGCATTGCATTTGCACATTGTTTTGCCCATCTAATGAGGTCAGTGCAGTGTTGTCGCACCTGCTGATAGGTGCGATTCTGGCCACCATTTTACCCTCCTGCTTCCTCCACTGGCATCCCAGTGCTGTGCATCCTGTGGCACATGGCTGAAGAGTGTTTCATGATTGTCAAGGAGGTATGGAATGAGGACCTCATCCTCCACGCGGGTGCACGGCAGCAGCCTGGCACGTGGCATACCTGGACTACATAATGATGGAGACAGGTCACAGTAACTCACAGAGAAGTACAGAATTACAGCTGCACATGTGTGTCACATTTATTATGATTACAAATATGTCTTTGCAAATCTGCATGACACTAACACCACTGACATGTTTAACTCACACAGTTGACACTTACTGATGATGTGATGTTATCACCATATATGTGTGTGTGTCAAGTGTTGACATTGCTCATACTCCATGTGGGCATGTCTGTTTGCCTGTACTGGTGTCTTTACCTATCAGCAAATGGCTGCATGTGTTCACATTAATGCAAGAGACCTTAATGTTGTGTATATGTCACATATAAAATCATACACAGCCTTAGGGGACATGACCTGTGACCCTGCAGACTTGCTCAACGAAAGGTATACATGTATGTGGTTTGCCATATACAACTACATGGCACTGTACAGCAGTATAGCATCCTGCCATGTATTACCTGTGTTGCACATGCGAAACACATGGGACAATAACTTGATGGTATTTGCAGGGTTGGATATCAACTATAGCATGTATGGTCATAGTGAACTAATAGGCTATATGCCCTGGGCCATTTATGAGCCTAGGCTGAAAGGTTACCTAACTGTAGACAACAGACAGATAAGTTACAGTGGCCAGTTCAAGAAGTGCCACAGAACTGATCCACAGGGTTACTGATATATTTGCCATGCGATCATCACGCCATGTCTCAAAGAGGGGCAATGTGCAGCTTTGCTGGACAGGGATGTATAGTATGGCAGGAGTATGTAAAGTGTATGGGACAGGGATCTGTCAGGCATGTTATGATCCTTGTACTAGAAAGATGGATGTCCATGAAGTACGTGTTTATCTGACATCAGGATGTGTAAGTGTAGCATGTCCAACATCTCTGGGTTGAACATGGCTTTATTCAGGGTAGGCATCATGCTACATAGTGGAGCTAGGGTTTGGGTAGGCCGATGTAGGCCATCTGAACATGGCCAATAACCCTTAAAGGAAATATGTGATCTATTATGGGTCACTTGAGTGAGTATGGCTGAACAATGATTTCTATATGCATGGATGGCATCCTGTCATGATTAGGATTGTCACTTACGACTACCTGACTGGTGTGTTGAAGTGACTATCAAAGGAAAGACTACTGTCCAGCTGCATCCCATACACACACAGTTTCCATTATGTTGACCACTGCCTAGGTGGTAGTTCATGGGTACAGGGTTTTTAATATAGGGGATGACAATGCAATACTTAGCTGTGAGATTGTGGCGTCACACACCACATCTGACCCACAAAGGCCCTTCTGTATGTTGGCACTCTGTCGACTATATTAAATATAGTTGTGTTATATGCGCAGTAGTGACTTACCAGGCAACTCCTGGCACAGTGGTTGTAAGACACCCACCTCCACAATACCAGCTAAAGCTTGTGGATGGAGTTCTGCAGGTGTCCCCAGTTTGGCCAGTAGCTCCTCAGTACATGTGAGTGGGGGCTGGGTGACTGGACCCCACCTGTTGCAGCTTGTTCCCTAGCGATTGCATTTGCACATTGTTTTGCCCATCTAATGAGGTCAGTGCAGTGTTGTCGCACCTGCTGATAGGTGCGATTCTCACCACCTACATCATTTACCCTCCTGCAATGTTCCTCCCACTGGACATCCCAGTGCTGTGCATCCTGTGGCACATGGCTGAAGAGTGTTTCATGATTGTCAAGGAGGTATGGAATGAGGACCTCATCCTCCACGCGGGTGCACGGCAGCAGCCTGGCACGTGGCATACCTGGACTACATAATGATGGAGACAGGTCACAGTAACTCACAGAGAAGTACAGAATTACAGCTGCACAACCATGTGTATCACATTTATTATGTTTACAAATATGTCTTTGCAAATCTGCATGACACTAACACCACAGACATGTTTAACTCACACACAGTTGACACTTAATGATGATTTGATGTTATCACCATATATGTGTGTGTGTCAAGTATTGACATTGCTCATACTCCATGTGGGCATGTCTGTTTGCCTGTACTGGTGTCTTTACCTATCAGCAAATGGCTGCATGTGTTCACATTAATGCAAGAGACCTTAATGCTCTGCATATGTCACATATATAGTCATACACAGCCTTACGGGACATGACCTGTGACCCTGCAGACTTGCTCACTGAAAGGTTTACATGTATGTGGTTTGCCATATACATCTACATGGCACTGTACAGCAGTATAGCATCCTGCCATGTATTACCTGTGTTGCACATGTGAAACACATGGGACAATGGCTAGCTTGATGGTATTTTCAGGGTTGGATATCAACTATAGCATGTACGGTCATAGTGAACTAGTAGACTATATGCCCTGGGCCATTTATAAGCCTAGGCTGAAAGGTTACCTAGCTGTAGCCAACAGACAGGTAACTTTTAGTGGCCAGTTCAAGCAGTGCCACAGAACTGATCCACAGGGTTACTGATATATTTGCCATGCGGTCATCACCCCATGTCTCAAAGAGGGGCAATGTACAGCTTTGCTGGACAGGGATGCATAGTATGGCAGGAGTATGTAAAGTGTATGGTTCAGGGATCTGTCAGGCATGTTATGATCCTTGTACTAGAAAGGTGGATGTCCATAAAGTACGTGTTTATCTGACATCAGGATGTGTAAGTGCAGCCTGTCCAACATCTCTGGGTTGCACATGGCTTTATTCAGGGTAGGCATCATGCGACATAGTGGAGCTAGGGTTTGGGAAGGCCAGTGTAGGCCATCTGTACATGGCCAATAACCCTTAAAGGAAATATGTGATCTATTATGGGTCACTTGAGTATTGAGTATGGCTGAACAATGATCTCTATATTCATGGATGGCACCCTGTCATGATTAGGGGTGCCACTTACGACTACCTGACTGGTGTGGTGAAGTGACTATCAAAGGAAAGACTGCTGTCCAACTGCATCCCATACACACACAGTTTCTATTATGTTGACCACTGCCTAGGTTGTAGTTCATGGGTACAGGGATCTTAACATAGGGGATGATAATGCAATACTTAGCTGTGAGATTGTGGCCATACGTCACACACCACACATCTGACCCACAAAGGCCCTTCTGTATGCTGCCCGCAGCACTCATTGAGTCGACTATTGCTCCTTGCTCATAGACATTTGCAAACTTCAATAGGCAGATGCCTTCTGTGTTAGTCTGTGTGGTATAGATAACAAAGAGGGGGAGTACCAGGAATTAACCCTGTATTACTGTAGCTAGCACTGGTTTGATGTGCGTGTATTAGTCAGACACCTTCTGTAGTGTTGGTTCTGCCAGTGGTCCAGTTGCCAACCAATCCTGTGACATAGAAATATACACCTAGTTTACTGAGTGTAGCTGGAACACAGTATGGGTGATGGTGTCCTAAGATCTGGCAAGGTCAAGATATGCTGTATGAATCAACCTTACTGTCATCTACATCTTGCCTGACTACATCAAATAAGTTGATCAAGGTTCATGGCCTTACAGACCAGACTCATCAGGGTAGTAGTGCACTATTTCCCATTATCAGTGGTGTCTCCCCCTTTGTAGGGTGTGATAACTGTTGCTGTGCACCATTCAGTGTGTACACAGCCTGACATGAAGCTATGATTGAACATGATGTGTATGTGGAGAGCAAATTGTTCTGACATTTGTGTAAAATACACCCTGGGGTGCTGACAGGTCCCATGCAAGCTGTATGTATGGCTTTAGAGAGTGCAGCTTGTAACTGCATAGTTGTTATTACAGGGACTCTGTAGTGCACATGAATATATAAATATGTGTACCTGTTGGGGAGGAGGTGAGAGTGGGTTTAAATTATCCAAGACTCTATCTGGATGAACAAGTGCTATTTCAGTAGGTGCAGTACTTCTCATGCCATAGTGCTGTGAAGCACGGCAGGTCTTGTTGTTGCCATTACAATTCATGACACAGCTATACAATGCTCTATGGTTGGCCTCATAATATGTGGCTGATTAGTTCCACAGTAGCTTTGTGTGGTTGTATATGGTGTATCTGCATCTTACTGAGGCTGACCAGGGATCACCTCCACTCATATGTGTTCACTCTTGCAACAGTTTGTACCTTCTGTGGTACAGTTTAAGGCAGGGTACCACCAATTTGCCTTCCTGTTTGTGTTTGGTTGAATCTTGGTTCTGTTTCAATAGCACAATCACTGCACTTATGTGAGGGCGTAAAGTGCATTTGTGTAGGTTCAGCATTTGCGCATGCATTGTCCATCTGCATGGGTGCCATGACAGTCATCACTTCACTCTTAAAAAGCATAACATTGGCTTTGGAGACTGACTATGTGTAGCATACTGTTAGCCCTGTTTGTGTGACTGTGGTGATCCAGGTCATTGGGGTTAATGAAATCCAACATGCATTGAGCACAGGTGTTGGTACATGATGAAACTTCCCAGTTCATAATGGGATAGTTGAGAGTAGCCATTATTATGGTTTTCTGTCTCAAACCTAATATTCCCCATTACAGCACAATATGACAGTTGGAAATTCTGAGGCATGGTGGGTGATCTGTCGCAAGGTGCAATTTGGATTCCACTTTGGCACAAAGGTAGTTGCTCAGCATAATGCATCTGAAGTTATGCAAGTGCAACTAGCATGGGGGTGTACATATCCTTTAGGAATATGGACACACCTGTGGCCTGTGTGCTCCAATAAAGGATAATGGCCAAGAGGTGAGGTATGTGTTATAACATGGTCATGCAGGGGTGCTCTCCAGAGCGTTGAACCATATCTCAGTCACTGCACAGATATGTTCTCCATGTTAAGGATTGACGTAAGTGAGTCCATATTAAGTTTCTGAAATGTATCATTGAGTAGCAAGACCTGCAGTTTATTGCTTGGCTGTCCCTGTTACAGCGGTGGACTTTCACTTGAACCTTTCATGATGAAGGCACTATAGGGGAAACATAAGCCCTAGCCAGTATCCAGATTCCCAGGGGTGACAGGTGCAGGCCCTGTCTGTCAAAGTATCATGGTCTGTCAACCATGTTATCCCAGGCAAAGAGATACTGGATACCCTTTGAATTACACCAGTACATTAGACAATTGTGGAATACAATCCTTTTGTCCCTGCACTACAGTATCATTCTGGTCAATGGCAGAATGCTACCCAGGCCTTGGGACAAACCTGCATGGGCTACAAGACCTGAAAGTTCCTACATGTGTGTTTCCAGGCAGTCCAGGCTACTGCATCACAGGTCCTGCACAACAACCTGGAATATGCCAGAGCCATGTGTATTGTTCAGATGGTGGTCTGAGTGTATGGGTATGTGGCTAATTATGGCAGACAGGCAGCTGACAGTATGATTTCCCTTGTATAGCTTGGTGTGTAACATAGTGCTAGAGTCTGCATTCACAAATGAGTACTGTTGGGCATGTTTCTGGCCACATGTTCTGAGGAGTGGCACAATTATGCAAACTATGTCATACAGTTTGTGTACTTTGTTGTCTGTCTATTCCAGCTTGGGATGTCTCTTGCTTGGCCAGATACGTAGAAGACTTTGTGAATGTGTGTGAATTCTGGTGGTACGTGTGGGTGTCCTTACTGTGTTCTGGGAAGGTTATGTGTTGAGTGTGGTGATGAGATGCATGTGTTAACCTACACCTCATGACTGTCCAGTCCAGTCATGGCTGTAGACTGGACTGCCTTCCAGCTTGCCTCTGTAGCTGCATCCCAGACAATGTGTGGAGTGTGGTGTTAGGTGGGTTTCGCAGTGTACATGGCATAGAGATTACATTCCCCCAGAATGGCCACATAAACAAAGCTGACATTAGTAAACACCAGTAGCCGACTAGCAGACATGCCTGTATGAGCATTCAGTACTACAAGTACCAAGTACTCTATTTAGTTTATTTATTGCTTATGAAGATGTTTTAGACAGTGATGCTCACAAGTAAATATTTGTGTTATGGACGTGACAACATTGACTATTACAGAAACATAATAGCTAACTTTAGCAGCAATCCTCATCTGAAGAGCACATTACATCTTGATAGCTGATTACAGATGATGCAAGTGTCAACAGATCTATATCCTTTGCTGGGTATATACTCACATATCCACCAGAACCATGAGCTCTGTTGGGCACGGACACCCACTCCTCAAACAGAGTTGAGTATCAATAGACTCTGCTGCCACTATCAACATGATCAGGATATAATCAGATAGCGTAAACCATAACCTATAAAGCAGCTATTACACATGGGCAGCAGTCTCCTACATCTTACACTCCTACTGCAGATGTTACACTGGAGTTAAAGATGATATGCAACTTGTTTTATTACTAGTACTGTGCACAACCTTACATACAGTATTTGCAAGTGGCTGTTAGGTTGGCAAAGACAGGTTAGGCTACACAAACCTGAAAGTTCAACCAGTGTGTCTCTGCTCTCAATATCCACTCTATGTAGGTTTGCACATAGCCATTTGGGCCAGCCTTGTAACAAGGGTCACTACACATTTGCATAACATGTACACATGCACAACTGTTATTGCTTGCAAACGATACTAGAGAGGTGGATATTACATGTCTTATGTGTATGGATAGTTACCTAGCTCTTCCAATTTTATTTGCTATGCTGCTAAACTGTCTACAATTCATATGTATCCTGTTATTGAGTATTGTAATTGCCAACAGACATGACTAATGTTTGCATAACATAACACAAATGCTATGTAAAATGGAATACAGATCCGCCTAGAATACTGTACACTGCACAGTTATTGCCACAATATCCCACAATGCAAATCATATTTGCAATGTAAGCCCACCTTTGACATGTTCATCTCACTAATACATCCATACATATGTCTACTTTTACAATATATCAACATATACTATTCCCTGTTATAGCACATACTTGTTGGACCATCCCTGAAACTGACAGTGGCTGGAAAAGAAGTCGTGAATTCCAAGCCCATATATATCATCCCTTGTGGTGTATGAGGTGTTTGCCTTGTGACCTACAGCAGTACACACACAGAATACTACAGACATTACTACTGCTCAACAATACATCACTACAAGATAGCTATTTCCACTATATGCATTGATTACACTGTAATTATTACAGAACAGGTACTACATACACAGACATACTAAAAGTTATACATACCTTATTGGTAATTGCAGGTGTTATTGACTGGTATTTTAATCTTTTTCGGTTTGTGTTTCAATCTTCTGTTGGGTATTTTGTACTGTTCTGCAGGTATATACAGATGGTTTGAATGTGTGACAAGCCATTCGTTTACAGTTAGAGATCAGTAACATGTGCTATCCTGATCACCAATTGGTGTTCCAAAGTAGTAATTACATGCACATCAACTGTGCAGCTACTCCATTAGTCAATACAATGGCAACAGTGGAGTATAATTGAGTACTCCACTTGGGTGTTGTCCCTTTACCTTACTTGTGAGGAAGAGAGCCGGGAAGTGTTGCCTGAAATCTATTGCAACAGCTGTATGGAGACAAACACAAATATACTGTGTGTAGTGTCTAGAAAATTTGGTCCAAATGTGAGTACTGCTGTTATATTTCTGAACATTACTACTTGTGCAGGGTTTGTCTGTACCTAATACTTCTGCATATGTTTCAGTCTGGCCAGGATGTTTGACCAGCTCAAGACTGTATGGCTAAGCATATAATGTTAGGGGGTTTACAGTGTGCTCACCAGTCATCTTTAGTTTGGTGTAAATGTGTATCATACTGTGCTGATAATCAGTAATTGGTAACACTTCCTGATATAATTACTTTTCAACCCTCTGAAACAGGATTTGTTCAGACAAACCCTGTCAAATCAGCAGCTGTTCCATTGTATAACAGCAACTATTTGGGTCTATATCAGAACATCGAAGTTTTAAAACTTCAAATGTTCTAATATCGACCCGTTTTGAGCGAACGCTAAAAATAACAAAGCAGAAGAACCCCAAATTCTTTCCTAGGGAAAGAATTTGGTTGGCCGGTTCTGTGGCTTCACTATTTTCAGTGCTGTGGTGGAAATTTACGGGTCGGGTGCAGGTAAGTGTGCAATTGTGTGGTTGTTAGGATTAGGGTGCGGGTTAGATGAGTTAGGGTTAGGGCACGGCTTAGGTGAGTTAGGGTTAAGGCACGGGTTAGGTGAATTAGGGTTATGGGTGGGTTAAGTCAGTTAGGGGTAGGGCTCGGGTTAGGTGAGTGTATGATAGTGATGGACCTTAGGGTTAGGGTTAAGGTAAGTGGCTAGATAGTAGTGTATATATAGTTTAGTGTAGGGTTAGTTGTAGGATTATAAGTGTATATGTGTATATTGATGTTTTTAGGTGTGCTTGTGTTGTGTGTATGTGTTTCGGAATAGCAAAGTTTTTCCCAAGGAAAAAATTTGCTGTTCTGAATGTTCGATATTATGTGGTTTAGATATTTTATGTTCGATGAAATAGCATTCGCTATTTTCATCTTTTGATAACGTGATATAAATGCAACTATTTTCATAGGGCCATGTTAGTGTGGCTCTGTCCAGGTATGTCAAGGTTTCAGCAGATGTCGTACAGTGGGTGAATAATTGGTTATGGTATGACAGTATGTATTGTTGTAATTAGTTTGGGTGTGGGGGAGATGTTGGTGGGTGTACATAGCAGATGCAGGTGTGTAGGAACTGCTTTTATACATATTCTATATGTGTGTGGGAGTTCTTTCCCTATGTGAACACCTATACCTTAGTGGACTAGTACTATGGTGATTGCAGGCTGATTCATTAAGGCACTGTTAAATGCTTCCTGTATAGCATGCAGGTAATGTTAGTCCTTGAATCCTTTTGGCAGTACATCAGAATGTAATAAAGTTTTGCTAAATGAAAGATGTCTGTGTATTTCTGTCATGGATATTTGCAGTCATTATAGTTGTGTTGGTGACTAACCTTATTTGGCTCATGTCCATGGAACATATTTGTAATAGTGTGCTGGCATATACTCTTCATATGTTATGTTCATATTGTTTGGGGGTGGCAGAATGTGTGATTGATATGGTCCATGTTATACTCAGATTTGAACACTTCAGATGCTGTATACACACGTATTTATGTATGTATGTATATATATATATATATATATATATATATATATAATATATATTATTGCATACGTTTATATGTACATCCATAGATGTGTAGATGTTTTTAATCTATCTATATATCTACATATATGTATATCTCTATATATCAACATGTATCTATCTCTCTCTATCTCTCTCTATATATACATATATATATATATATATATATATATATATATATATATATATGTACATCTGTATATATATATATATATATATATATATATATATATATATATACATATATATATATATATATATATATATATATATATATATATATATATAAAATATATATATATATATATATATATACACACACCTACATTTGCAGAGGCTCTCAGTACTAATCTGCCCAAACAACAGGGACCTCCAAAGCAGAAATGCAAGCAACCTCCACCCCCCAACACAACCCAAATGACACATAGCCCACATACTCAGTGTTCAACTCAACTACAGCCCATAAGGTATAACATACCCAACACTGTAGTCATAGGTGACTCTATAGTCATGCACACTGATGTTCCACTCACCAGGCTAAACAAGGAAAAAGTTACTGTCAGGTGCCAGGATCTGCCACATAACGCATGCACTCAGGTCACTCCACAACAAGTACAAATATGACTCTGTCATTGTCCATGTTGGTGTGAATGACCTGAGACATACCTCCCAGGACTACATGAAAAGGGACATGGAGGAGCTCTCTGATCTTGTAGCCCAGACCGGTATGACCCTAGCCCTGAGTAGCATCCTGCCATCACCAAGAATGACACCACAGTACAAGGACAAAATGATTGACTTTAACAATTGGCTAAGCTTCTGATGTCATTCTAAGGGAATCCAGTATCTGTCTGCCTGGGATGACATGATTGACAGACCATGCTGCTTTGCCAGAGATGGCCTACACCTGTCCTTGGATTCCGGATACTGGCAAAGGCTCTTGCCACCCCTATAGTGCCTTTTTTAGGCAAGGTTCAAATGACAAATTCACCACCATAACATGTACAAGCAAGCAAAATCTGAGGGTAATGCTACTCAATGATAGAAGTCTAAACCTCAAAATGCACTCACTCGAGGCACTCCTTAAAATGGAGAACATTGACATCTGTGCAGTGACAGAGACCTGGTTCAAAGCTCCAGAGAGCACCCCTGCATTACCAGGCTATAATTCATACCACACCTTTTGGCCACCAAACCCGAAACACTAAAGGTGGGCGTGTCCATATTCATTAAGGATATCCACACCTCCAAGCTAGTTGCTCAGCATAATGCATCCGAGATTATCCAAGTTCAACTAACTCTGGTCAAAACCACAATCCAGATTGTAGCTTGCTACAGACTCCCCACCATGCCCCAGGATTCCCACTCCTCTTTTCTTGATACACTGGAAAATATTAAGGTACAACCCAACACTCTAATAATGGGTGATTTCAACTACCCTACCATTAACTGGGCAAACTACTCATGTACCAACTCTTTTGCTCAACGTTTTCTGGAAATCATCAATTCCAATGCTTTAAATCAACTTATCCACATCCCCACCAGAGGCAGCAATATCCTAGACCTGGTCATCACCAACATGGGTGACTGGTGTTCCACACCAGAGGTCAGCTCCTCATTGGTCAGATCCGACTACAAGCTAATCACCCTAGACATCCACATCCCACTCCCACCACCCATTAGGAAAACAACTGTAAAAAATTTCTCCAAAGCCAACTTCACGCTTCTTAAGACAGAAGTGGCAAACTTCATGACACCCATGCAGATGGACAATAGAGGTACGACTGCTGAATCCTACACAAATGCACTTTATAAGCACTTACACGAGTGCATGGATCGTGCTATCCCTAACAGAACCAAGATGCTATCCTCCAAAAAAGGAAGCCAATCTGGTGGTCTTCTGCCATAAACAAACTCTACAACAGAAGCAAGAAACTGTTGCAAAAAAGAGTAAAATCCCATGACTGGAGGAACTCCCTGGTCAGCCTCATTAAGAAGCTGAGATCCCTCATAAAATCCTCCAAATCTAGTTATGAAAACAAAATTGCCACTGATTCTAAAGACAACCACACAGCATTCTATAGCTATGTCAAAAATCTCAATGGCAACACTCAGATCTGCTCTGAGTTACAGCACAATGACACTAAATATACAGAACCAACTGATATTGCCAACATCCTGGCAGATAGGTTCAGTGCTAACTTTACCCCCCTCTCACCCCCTAAAGGGCCCATCTTTATACCGGAAGAATGCAAAGTTCCTGTAATCACAGCTGCACAGGTAAAAACTTCACTCTCCAAAGCCAAGAACACAGCATCCATGGGACCTGACAACATCCCAGGCTGCATTCTACATGAACAAAAGAATGAACTGGCACACCACCTAAGTACCATGTTCAATCATAGCCTCACCTCAGGATTTGTGCCCATTGAATGGCGCACCGTGACAGTTATCCCACTCTACAAAGGGGGGGCCCCAACAGACCCTGGGAACTACCGCCCCATTAGCCTGATGAGCCTCGTCTGCAAGGCCATGGAACGTATCATCATGGAACTCATAAACAAAGACATTGGAGATCTCCAAACCCTGGACCCCACACAGTTTGGGTTTGTAAAAGGCAGATCATGTCTCCTAAACCTGATAGACTTCTTTGAAGTAGTCACCAAAGCCATAGATGAGGGTAAGGTGGTTCACACAGGCTATCTAGATCTTGCCAAGGTGTTCAACACCATCCCCCACTCTGGAATTATAGATAAACTCACTAAAATAGGTATAAATCCCTATGTCACAAGATGGGTTGCCAACTGGCTTACTGAAAGAACCCACACTGTGAAAGTAGCAGACTCCAAATCAGACTTCAGACCAGTGACAAGTGGAGTACCATAGGGTTCAGTCCTGGGTCCTCTCCTGTTTGGTATCTACTTCTCTGAAGTACAGGCTAACACAGAAGGTCTTTGGCTAACTAAATTTGCAGATGACTGCAAACTAGGAGCCATAATTGAAACTCCTAATGATGTGGACATCCTACAAAAGGGCCTCACTGAGACAGATGCCTGGTGTCAAAGATATAGTCTCAAGCTCAATGCCAAAAAGTGCATTGTCATCTCCTTTGGTAAAAATTCTGTACCCATGAACTACCACATAGGCGGTAGTCTACTTAACACCGAAAGTGTGATGAAAGACCTTGGGACACAGGTGGACAGTAGTCTCTCCTTTGATAATCACATCGCCAAAGTGGTCAGTAAATCCTTCTACGTGGCAAACAAAAGGTTTCTCATCCAGAAAAAAAGAGGTCATTGTTCCCCTCTACTCATCACTCATTCGACCCATTATAGAGTACAACACCCCTTTTGGTATGTACCTCACAAGACATCTACAACAACTGGAAAGGCTGCAAAAATACCTCACAAAGAGGATTACTGGCCTCAAACAGATGCCTTACGCAGACCGTCTCAAAAAACTCCAGCTTTACTCCGTCGCATATCGCCTACTCAGAGGCGATCTCTGCCTAACATACAAAACTATGTCAAACCCAGAGCTGTTGGACATGCTCCACTTAAAGAAATCCCAATCCCTCCGAGCTACACGCTCTAGGGACCTAAACCTTGTCACCACAATAAACAGAACATGCTGGAGGGCTAGATTCCTGTCCCAGAGGCTTCCCATACTCTGGAACAGACTACCTATCTATGTCACTATGTCAAACAGAGCTCCTCATTAGCACTCTTCAAGAAAAATCTTGATGATTGGATGGGTAATAGGAAATTCACCCCGGGGATCACTTCTGTGGTTCTGCTTGACAGGGGCACAGGAAAATAATTTTCTTGGGTGGCGAAAGCCAGGGTACATTTTTTCTAGGCTTGTATAGGTCCTAGGGCCAATAGCCTAGTACCTACCTATGAACATATGAACATATATATATATATGTATATATATCTAGAACATATGAACATATATATATATATATATGTATATATATCTATATATATATATATATATATATATATATATATATATATATATATATATATATATATATATATATATATATACCATACACCTTTCATTGGGTACATGGCAGTTTGTCCTATTTCCACACAATCCTCCCTTTTTGTGTTTTAACCTGTCGGAATACACACCTGGCATAGGTGCATCTCAGGTAGCTTAGTGGTAGGTTACTCTGAGGATAGTGTATAGGGTTGCAGTTTCTAATCATAGAAATGGTTATTATTTTACCTCTCAGAACAGGCACTGGTAGGGAAAGTGTGATTGACACACATTTAAGCAGTTGTAAGCAAGTTTGCCTGTGGTCTGTGTGATGGTAAGCAAAGGTTACACTTGTGAAGCACTTATCCATTTAACCATGTTTAAGCACCGCCTATTGTCACGCAAACTCACTTACAACTGTTTAAAAGTGCTTTAATCAACCTGCATCCAACAGCCCTTATTCTGGCCCTCAAAATAAATTAACAGCTCTTGGACCTGGGAACATGAACACCACAGTCACTCACTTTACCACAAAGGCATGTGAGATATGTACAAACATGGTTTTTAGAATATACATTTTACTACGGGCATTCCTCACTACTGAAAACAAATGTGACAGTCAGTTGGTGAACATATGTATGATACATGTTAATGACCTGACAGGGTGTATTAGGGATGAGAATGGTTCTTGTTTTGTGTCCTTTTTTATTGTCTCCATACTCCATGTATGCCCTTCCAGTTCACTTATTGAACATCCAACCCAGGCTCTCCTTGATGCATAATTTCATTGCCCATCATTCCTCCCCCACCCCAAACTCCCCATACACAACAACTATCCCTTCTATAGTGAATTAAGTTAATATTAATAGTTATAATACTAGAGCTGCATGTGTTTTGTGTACACGTTAATTCCTTTGGTGTGTTTCTGTGTCAGGAAGTGTGTTCATAGATGTTCATATATATGGCTATAGATGTAACTGTTTATATATATATATATATATATATATATATATATATATATATATATATATATATATATATATATATATATACATGTGTGTGTGTGTGTGTGTGTGTGTGTGTGTGTGTGCGCACATCACTGAAATGAATGAATATATGTATATATATATATATATATATATATATATATATATATATATATATATATATATATATATATATATATATACATATTTAGTATTAATTTTTAACAGTTATACATATGTAGACTTGTATATGTTGATTCACAAACTACAGTACATTACAATGTACTGTACATATGTACACAAAGTGACTGTCCCATTTGTGGTCAGTACTGTGGAATGCCTATAGTAAAAGATGTAGTCTAAAAACCATGAAACATGTATACAGCGCAGATGGCTTAGTGGTAAGTCCCATGACTATGGTGTGCATGGTCCAGAATTCAAGACCTGCAATGCTTTAAAATATTTTTTACTCCAGAATAAGGCTCATTTAATCTGTTATAAGCATGTTTAAAAGTGTTTGTGAGACATTAAAACAGCAGTTAAACACAGTTAAATGAAATGTAAAAACATATAACCTGTGCGCACAAACATGGTCACATCTGCTAACTACTCAGGATATATATATTTCAATGTAGTAACATCTCACTATGTGCTTAGATAACATTACAATCTCTGTTGACTTTACTCTCCGGCACACATGGGTTTATATGGGTGTTTCAAATGTTTATTATACTGAAGATTACTACCTAAATATGCAAGCTGTGGTTAAGGTACACTTTTTAACATGAAAAACATCTCTGAATTTATTGGGATTTGAACCACGAATGCACAGATACTATGCAAATGCTGTAACCATTACACTATTGACATTAACATTGCTTCTGCCTATTTCCTATTTAGATGATTTCTATGTGTAAGCTAGGCTAAGCAAAGGGCGGAGGCACCCAAAACCACTGAGCTTCACTTACTCTTGAAATGAAAACATAACAAATGAAATGAGAGACTATAAATTAAATTCCTAACTACATTAGGCATAGCCCGTCGCTGACACATTTCAAAGAAACCTTGATGTGTGAATGGGTAACAGAATATACACCCCTGGGATCATGTGTCCCAGAACCATGCAGCCAGGGGGAGGAGGAGCCCCTCTGGTTTTATAGCTGCAAGACCTGCTGTGGAAATTGAATGGTGTTGGATTTTCACATTAACATGCCCTTTTTAGATCACTAAGTGCCCCTATCACCCTCCGCCACCCCAATCTTCAACAGCTTCTGAAAACTCTGGCTGGAATCACTTCATTGGCTATGCTTGACAGAGACTCAGTTACTTCATCAATGGTGCAGAGAAAGCCAGCACACTATAGCTATACTTCTAAATGCTTTTGGGCAGATAGCCTACTACCTATATGTGAACCTCTAAAGTGCAGGCCATCACAGAAATAATATGTGAATAAACAGAGCTTTCAGATCACAATATACAATGGGAAATCACCATGTAGTCAGAAAACAGTTAAGTACAGCACGAAAATACAGAACACTGATACTTAATCACGCCAAAAGCCTATCTTGGAAGCTAGAAGACTTGTATCAGTTTAAGAAATTCTATTGCTTACCAGTAGGTTACCTACAGGAAAGATGAGCAACAAGCACAGATGGGAAACATGCATGCAACAATACCATACCGGCTTGCATGTGTCAACCTTAGGATTTCGAATACTGGCCAAGGCTCTTGGTGCCCCCATGGTGCCTTTTTTAGGCAAGGCTCAAAGGTGAATCCCTCCTCCGTAAACAGCACAATAGAAAAATCAATGAGGGTTATGCTACTCAGTGCCAGGAGTTGTAATCACAAAATGCATGCACTCACAGCACTCCTCAGTATGGGCAACGTCAACACCTGTGGAGTAACTGAAACCTGTTTTAAGGCTCCTGAGAGCACACAAGCACTACCGGACTACAGCCCATACCAAACATTTCAGCCACAGAACATGGACTGACATAGACATGGAGGGGGTGTATTCATATTCATCGGGGATACCTACACCTCCAGGTTAGTGGGTCAGCATGATACCTCTGAGATCATCCATGTGCAGCTAACATCAACCACAACTGCAATGCAAACTGTGGCCTGCTACAAATCACCCTCCATGACCCATGACCACCACTCCACCTACCTGGAGACAGTGGAAAACATGACAGTCCTACAGAACACCCTGGTACTGGTCGATTTCAACTACCCTACCATTAACTGGAAAACTTACTCGAGTACTCACTTCCAGGCCCAGTGCTTCCTAGGATTTATCACCTCAAATGCCCTGTATCAGATGGTAAACTTCCCAACCAGAGGTGGAAACATACTAGAAGTGGTAATCACCAACATGGGTGGCAGGTGCACCATAGAGGTAAAATGGTCACTGGATTGATCTGACCATGAACTATTCACTGATGATTTCCACACCAAACCATCTCCTCCAACCAATGAAACCACACTGAAAACCTTTCCTACAGCTAACTTCACACTACTAAAGAGAGAGGTGGGAGGTTTCACAGCCCCCATGCTAAGGACTGCTCAAGATACAGAAAGATTTACAAATGCACTCTATAAGCACCTACAATGATGTATGGATTGTGCCATCACTGGTAAACCAAGACTTGCTCCTCCAAGATAAGGACACCAGTCTGGTGGACCCCAGCAATAAACAGGCTATACAACAGAAGGAGGACAATAGTCCAGAAAAACAGCAAATCCCAAGAAGAACAGACATCCATGACCAGTATTAGTAAGAAACTTAGGTCCCTCATGAAATCATCCAAGGCTAACTTCAACAGGAAAATTGGCAAGGATTCGAAAGATAACCACAATGTCTTCTTTCGTTATGTCAAGGATCTAACTGGTAAGACACAAATTTGTGCTGTGCTAGTGCAATATAACACAAAATATGCTGAACCTACTGATATCGCCAACATCCTGGCAGATACATTCACTGCAAACTTCACTCCCTAAAGAGCCCACAACAACACCTGGAAAGTACAGTATCCCAGACATCAGTGACACACAGGTGGAAATAGCCCTCTCAAACGGCAAAACACAGCATCAGTGGAGGCAGATGGTGTCCCAGACTGCGTCATGCAACTACTACAAGCTGAACTAACCCCGCCACCTAATTAAGCTTTTCAGCCTCAGCCTCTACACAGGCTACATGCCCATACAATGGTGCATAGCAACGGTTATTCCACTCCACCAAGGTGGAAACACAACTGACCATGGTAACTACCACCCCATAAGCCTGACTAGCCTGGTCTGCAAAGCTATGGAGCGCATCATCATGGCACTCATTAACAAGACATTGGTAACCTCCAAGCACTTGACCCAACCCAGGTCAGCTTGGTTGAGTGCAGATCATGCCTACTGAACCTGTTTGACATCTTACAGTCAGTCACCATGGCATTAGATGAGGGGAAGGTGGTTCACACATACTACCTAGACCTCGCCAAGGCTTTTGACACCATTCCCCACTCAGGTATTATTGATAAACTCACTAGCCTGTACATAAACCCATACATCACAGGATGGGTTGCCAGCAGGCTTACACACAGAACCCACATGGTAAGACTGGCAGCCTCCAAGTCCAACTCTTAACCAGTCAAAACTGGTGTCCCACAGGACTCAGTCTTGGGACCCCTACTGTTTGGCATATACTTCTCAGAGGTACAGGCAAACACAGGTGGACTACGGCAGATCATGTCTGGCAATGACTACAAACTGGGAGCCATAATTGACAGTCCAGCTGACACAGACATCCTTCAAAGGGCCTCACAGAGACTGACACAGGGTGTCAAAGTCATGGCCTCAAGCTAAGTGCCACAAACTGCATGGTCATTCCATTTGGGAAAAACTAAACACCCACATATTAACACATAAGTGGCAGCCACCTTAATACAGATGAGGTAATAGGGGATCTAGGGACTAAGATAGATAGTGAGCTCTCCTTTGACAATCATATCTCCAAAGTAGTTAGGGCATCCTTCTATGTAGGCCATGTGATTACTAAAGGGTTTGTATCTGGACATACTGAGGTTATAGTGCCCCTTTACTCATCACTCATGAGTCCCATCATAGCCCATTTGGGATGTACCTCAGAAGACACTTCCAACAGCTGGAAGGACCATGAACGTACCTCGCCAAGAGGATTACTGGCCTCAAACATATGTCCTATGAAGCCAGGCTGAATAAACTCCTGCTTTACTCAGTGGCATCTCATTTACTCAGAGATGATCTCTGCTGGCCTACAAAGCCATGCCCAACTCAGGCTTAATTGATATGCTCCACCTATGAGAATCCATGCCACAGTGGGACATAGGCTGTAGTGAGCTAAATCTTGCCACAACAATAACTAAAACATGCTGGAGGGATAGATTCCTGGCACAGAAACTCCCCATGCTTTGGATAAACATCCCTAATTACATTCTACAGAGCCCCTCACTAACACTCTTCAAGAGAAACCTTGAAGAGTGGATGGGGAACAGTAGATACACCCCAGGGATCCCGACATTGGCTCTCTCCACAGAGGGACAGTTAATTAATCAATGGGGTGGCAAAAGCTGACACATTTTGGCTAGGCCTATGAATGCCCTTGGGCAGTTTGCCAACTAGCTACCTATGAACCTATACATACAGTATCAGCAGATGCTGATAGCTTAATTTACTGTGCAGGTGTTGACTTACCTTGTGCCAATAGCAGTAGTGTGTGCAATAGTTGAGAGCTGCCTATGTTGGAAGCACACAGTAAACTACCTATACATGACAATTTACAGGTAGTCTAGTGTGTGTGCCATCCATTTTTACTGTGTGAGCAGGTGGAGAAAGGTGTCAGTCCCTAGGTGCCTACACTGTCATTGTGTGTGCTATACGTTCCCTCCTTGCCAAGGCATGGGAATACTGGGCATGCCTCTGTCTGCCTACTGGGGCTGGCTCAGGGTGTTTGTAGTCTGAGCACCTCTGTGCCTGTGGGGCCCTTGGCAATGTTGGTGGGCTGTGAGGGCCTTCACCATTCAGTCCCTGCTGCAGCTGTTTCCGCAGGATCATATTGTGTAGCATGGCACATACTATGAAGATGTGAGCCTGGAGAGTACTGCAAGGCTCCACCAGATATGTCCAAGCAACAGAACCGTGATTTAAGCAGCCCAAACACACACTTTATGATGATTCTGGTTTGAGCGTGTGCCTCATTATGGAGTTCTTGCATGGGTGTGTGTGCATTTCTGATGGGAGTCATCATCCACGGTTCCAGTGCATAGCCAGCATCCCCCGCCAGGTGGCCATATGGGATGTCCCCCCTGGCAAATACCTGATACAGCTGTGAGGCATGCCAGATGTGGGAGTTGTGATAGCTTTCAGGACTGCCAGCACACACATCCATGATAATGCTCTGGACATTGCACACAACCTGGCAGTTGATGGAGGGGTATCTCTTGCAGTTTATGTAGCACCTACCCTGCTCACTGGGTGGTGACTTGATGTGTATGTGCATGCAGTCTATTGCACCCAGTACCTCTGGGTATTCTGCCACATGGAGGAGATGCATATTGCTGGCCAACTCCTCCTGCATTTGAGGGAAGTATTTGTGCTCATTGGCATGTGGTAATATAGCATCCAGGAACTGGTGAAGTACCCTGGATGCTGATGCCTGTGAGATCCCCATGATATCCCCAGTTGGCCTTTGAAAGGTACCTGTGGCTAGTATTCTCAGGCTTGCACATACCTTCGTATCCACTGGGATGAGTTCCCCTCTCTTTGTTCTGGCTCTGAGGCGTGGCCGGCACAGCTCCACAAGTTGCTGTAGGGTGTCCCTGTCCACCCTGTAATGCTGTACTATCTCCAGATCATGTAGCCCCTGGTAGGTTACCCTGGGTCTGAACACTCTTCTCCTCCTCTGGTGCCTGAGGTGGTTGTCAGCATCACACTCCACACCACCTTCAATCTCCAACACATGCTTGTGGATCAAATCTATGGCAGCCCCTGACATGTACATATTAAAAGTTCCCCATATGTATACACCAATGGTGCAGAGTGTATGGGAATACACAAGTGTGTGTGAGGTGCTTTCACACTTTATACTATTGTGCTATGGACGCTGCTGATGTCATTGACTGTGTATGAGCAATTCCAGCTGCAGGGCATCTTAATTATTCTTAATTATGAGTTTTATAGTGAGTACTGCAAGTCTGGGGCCTGTAGTGTGAAGTTATGCTTGCCTGCCTTGATTAATATGTTTCCCTTTAATTCACTTTTAAACCTGGATCCCCTCCCATTGTCAGGCATGCATCCACCTGCCAGCTTTCTTGTTTTGTACTTTCCCTACCCAGTCATGTGTTGCAAAATGTGTTTTGTAGCTGATATAATGCAATTCTGCTTTGTTCTGCTGTGACACTTTACTGTTTTCTTTGCAGTACAGCTCTTCCCCTTTCCTGTTCTGCAGGTAGCTGCTTGTAGTCTTGTTAGCTATTGTCAATGGCCCACTGTAGGTTCCTAGATGTTAATTAGTCATTTGTACTCTAATTTCCCTGCTGCAGCATTTCCTTATTTTTTTCCTGTATCCTTCCTGTTTCAGTTCCAGTGCATGCCGCGCAAACACATTGACAGAGTTTAAGCTTGTTTTAATCTCCGTTCACATGCATACTCAGTTACCTTGTTTGCTCTCAGCTAAGCAAAGCTAAAGCCAGTTCAACACACCCCTTTCCTGCAGCTTTGCTAAGCTACGGGCAAACCAGGTTAGCACTGCTCCAATGTGCTTACAGCAAAGGTAACATACCCCTCTCTTGATGTCATCTTTATCTCATGGGCACACCTCGGTGTTATAACGCTACTCTGTTAGGTCCATCCTAACACCGGCGGGGAATCTGTGATTCACTATAACTCCTCTCATTTGCATGAGATTGCCTACTAATTCCTAGATACCGCGCATAACACTGACACAGCCCCTTAGCAACCCTTGCACCATTGTGTGGTGTAACATGCCTGCCATTGACTATTATGGGGAAATCATGATATGTGTTACATTGCAGTTTTATTCTATATATTTATATTTTCCTTGCGGTCTCATTTGCGTGCCGCTGCCCTACGCTTAATCTTTGCGATAGTGCGAAAAAAAATTAAATGTTATTTTTATATATTGTACATGTTTTTTAATGCCAATGGCTATATATTTAACCATTGGCATATATTAACAATATAATACATGTGTTTGGCCAGCTGTCATGGCTCTGATTTTATGTTTGCAAAAATGTAAACCTTTTTTTACGGTTTACATTTCTGCATGCTTACACTATGCCTGCACCACTTCCTGGATCGCTAAATACCATCATTTGCATGCTACATTGCTGCAAATGGGGTAATTAGCATACAGGTGCCAGGAGCTGTGCTGGTGTAGTGTACGCAGATAGTGCACATGGGAACAGCTCATACCTGGATCGCTCGCCGGCCATATTTGGTGTTGGAACACCAACGCTACGCCTGCACCTGGTGCAAGCTTTGTGAATCCTGGGGAATGTAAAAGATGTAATTTGTGACTTTATTAAAAAGATAATCATTTTATATATTTTTATGTGCCGTGCCTTTCCTGAGTGAGCCTGTCTTTTTCTACATTTAAGCTATAAAGCATCTGTGTAGACTCTGTACTGGTTTATCCTGTGTATTACAAAACATTTGGAATACAGCCACTGAAAGGAGTCTGCATGGACAAAACCATGTCAACCACTGCATTTTCAAGGTAAGTCTTGAACCTGTAGCGTATTGTGTAATAATAAGAATGAGTGGCATATCCTTGTATCACACTAACAGAGCAACATATCTTTATTTGTGCCATAACAGTAGCTCACCCCCCCAAAAAAAAAAAAAACAGGAAAATGACACAATTGGCTAACAAACCCTTTGTGAAATGCTATCAAAGTAACTGTCCCTGAAACATTTGTACATATTTATCATACAGCATTCCATTTTTATGTATTGGCAGTCATGTATACCCTCTGAAATGGCTTTGTAAACATTCCCATGCCATGAGTACACTTCTAACTAATGCATACAGATAAAAGTGTAAAAGCTTATGCTTCAGATATTTCTTAAATACATTTCAGCATAGGAGGTATGTAGCTGACCAAATGAAAGTATACCTTTTGAAGTGCAGTACTTCTCTGTACAGATATATCCTGAAGAAAGAACATTATGTGCAGTCTTTCCAACAAATACAAGTGTCCCCACCATCAGTTTGCCTAGCTACACAGTTGCCTTTCTATGGGTGTAAATTCAGACCTGTCAGCACATTGAAGATACAAATGAGGTGTGAACTCATTAGAATTGCTGAATCCCCAAAAATTGGATACGTGTAGGGATGTAAACATAGTGCAGCCACTCACTCAGTGTTTGCTTTTAATGGATTGCAACTGTGACTGATTAATGTTTGGGAGAAGGGAAACATAACAGCATTGCAGGCTGCCTTATTTCCAGTGGGCGTGTCAGGTCACATCTACAAAGTGTTAGATGTAAGGTTGGAAATGTAAGTAAGCAGCACACAAGCCATAGGTTGTGTTCCTTCACATCTAATTTGCCCTTCATTTTTTTTGGTAACTGCATATGATATTATTTCCATTTAATAACCTCTTACACTTCAAGGCCAATGATATAGAATGGCTTACACACTGCATGTCTCAGATTACTGCTCAGAAACATGAATAATGTCTAACAAACACATAAATGCAAGATAGAGCTATATATTTGCAAGCAATAATCATGACAGGTTGTGTGATCACTAGATAAACTACATCCAAAACTAGTAAATGTGCAAATAATGCTTGCATGGTTTGATATAATTGTAGATGCTGCTGTGGTTGGTTGTATGCATATTGAATTAAGTTGTTTGCTGCAAAGCTGTTTGTGTGGCAAAGAGGGATAAGGCTTCCATGCTGTGTTCTGAAGGTGTATTGGAGTAGAGTTGAAATCCAGACTGATGTAGTAATATCTCCTGTGTACTAACATTTTCTAGTGTGTAGGTCAAAGATTGCTTTTCATCATTTCAACTAACTCGCTCTTTCTTTCTTTTTTTTTTCTTTCTTTTTTTTAATTGTCCTGTCTTTGTGTGATGTGCCACATAGTACAAACAGGTGAAACAGAGAAAAATGAATGTCAGGTTTGGATGTGCTTATCTGGTTTGTACATAGAACAGCAGTGCACAAACTGGACAACTGAGCTGGAGACAGCACCTGATGCATACATGTATGGGGATATCCTGACTCTTTTCATCTGTGAGCTAGACCAACCTATCATCATGAACCTCTTCTACATGTACACTAGTAATATTCCAGGTGTGTGCAACAGACCTGTGTGAGTTGTTAATGCTACATCAAGTCCATTACATCTGATAGAAGTCCTCAAAGAGGTCATCGAGGGCATGCATAATGACAACAGTATCCTCTTGTGGAACTTGACCAAGTGAAGGCATTTGACACACATTCATACTGATGTATTCAATCAACACTGTCATATGTGTCCATAAACAGCTACATCACCAAATGGGTAGAGAAGTGTTTGACATATGTGGCATTTCACTATGTTGAAATGTGTGACATCACTATATGTCAGGTATAGTGATCAGGTTGATACATCAGAGGTGTCTGCTAGGCCCTTTCCTGCCCATTAATTAAGTGATGGGCATCAGAGATGACATACACATGCTGTGTTTGAACAGCTGCCTGAAGGACTACAGACTGTTGGAAATCAGTGACTCCAAGTGTGATATTAGTATAATGCAGACAGTACCAACACATACCAAAATCCACTGCCACAGCCATGACAACAACTGCATTGACAAGAAACATGGAGGGATTTGTTGAATTGGGAAACAAACACACCACCCAAGTATAATGTGAACATTACACCCTATAATCAGACCGAGAGGTATGTGACCCATGTCCTGGGGGAGAGGGTAAGTGGTACATTGCCAGCATATAGTTACAGTGTTGATAACTCCCTTAAATCTAACACAACTACTGGGTATGTGAAGGACATGCACATCAGAGGCTATAGTACCTTCATGGCTCCCAGCCTTCACCACACCATTAACTGTGTACAATGCACCTTTTTCATGTACCTCCCTACACATAGGTTCATAGGTTCATAGATTAGTCTTCCAGTGATATGTAACTCAAGTGTACTACTTTTGTCACAGTGCGCTGTCACATAGGTTAATGGCCATACCTAGGTATTCTTTCCATGGAATATACATGACTGTGTGATGGTGCAGAACCTCTCAGGTTGTTTCACCAGAAGCATGTGTGCTACCTGTTCTGCCTATACATGCACTACATACATAGGTGTTGGACAACATTAATGGCATGTATATCACTTATGACAGTATGGACTGTGCTCTCTCTCTCTCTCTCTCTCTCTCTCTATATATATATATATATATATATATGTATTTGCCATGTACACAAGACATCTAGCCTGTATTGCCCATACTGTTGCATACAGGTATAGCAGTGTCCCTCCTAATACCTTATGCAGATATTACAGTGCCAGGACAGTGTGCATGGTTACCCTCATAAAGTGTCGCTGTATCATGATAGCTGTTCAAGTGTGTGTGTGCAGGCTAATCTCTTATCATTCCACATCACATATGTTATGTCAGAGGCATGGGATTACTGGTGGTAATATTCTGATATTGTCCGTGATTGTTGTTGGTTCTTGTAATGTTTTCTGTGATCCTTTACCTGTGGCCAGCTTACTGGAGACCTCTGCTGTGAGTACACTCATATTCAGGCATATCAGTTTGCACAGCTTCACAATATGCACCCTACCCCACTTGTATGTCAGATCCCTGATAGATGACCTGTGCATTATTCATTTAAAGATGAAAAAGCAGTACCCCAACAACTAAATATGCTTATTTCACACAGACATCCTCCTCACTGTTATGTCACCTTCTGTGACAGTCGCAGACAACACATTTTCACTGTACAGTCCATATTGTACCATATAGATATGTGATTGGTGTTGCTGCTACAACCATCTTCCATTGACATGCCCTCCTCTGCTCTACATGAGGGAGCTTCACCTGTTCTCCTTCTCTGTGTTCATTCTTGCAAGTCATTTGTGTGTCCCTATTTAATATGCACACTTCCCCTGAGTGATCATTTTACATGGCAGTCCATATCCTGTTACAGATCATTAACACAGCTTCAGTACAGAATGCCAGTCATCAGATCTCACAATACTCTGCACTATAGATAAACTGTCCTGTACTGTGTTTGGACCATATACTTCACATTCATACATCTCAAGTGTCCAGATATTCCCAGGATGTCCAGATGTTTTCCTTATCAAATATGTGGCTTTCTGCCATATCACTGGGATAATCTCTGGACTGATGTGACTCAATAGTACATATATCTGAGTGCATACCTCTCACATGTACAGATCTGTGCAGAATGTCCAGTTTTTGTTTCTTAGTTGTGATATTTTCCTCATAACATGTTGATTTTCTGGCAAATTGCCATATCATTACAGAGTGAAGTCAAAAACTGATTATTGACATTAGTTTCAAACTTCATGCTCTTCAGAAAGTTCATGCTAATGTAACACCTATTTATTCTATCAACTTTCTAAGTTTGAAAGTGTAATATTAAAAATCTTTCCCTATTTTTGGGCCTTTGAACCCACATTATGTTTGCCTTTGTCCCTATATCTTGCTCAAAGAGGATAACAGGTATGTTTGAGTTTCATTCTAACACATGTCTGTGTGATATCTTTGGTAAATATGTCCCAGTTACTAATTAAATGGTGGCCTTTGTGGAAATATGTTGCATTGCCTGTGAAATCTGGGTGGGTGGGGAGTGGAGTGGTAGATCATCATCGATGAGCCAAGGAAAGATTCTAGTTTTTTTTTTTCTGATAGCACTAGGAGATGGTACAGACCTGTAAATTGCCATGTCATCTGTCTAAATGACAGTTTTGGGCAAGACGGTGAGAAGGGAGTTTTAAAACAGGCAATAAAAGTTGAGTAAAATGATCTTTGGGGAGTCTAGTGGCAAAAAAGTAAGAAGAGGATACGAGAATGGTACATTTTGAAAAAGAAGCTTCTACTGCATAGAAAGTCCAAGGATCAGTTTATTACTTTGGTGTTGAAGCTGGCTAGGTTATTAGGCTGTTTTGTGGAATATCAGGACTAACCAGATCAAAGGCCTTAGTGATGTCAACAAGTATAGCTCTAGTCATGAGTCATTTGTCTGTGTTTGCAGGACAATTTTGAATGTTCACAATGCAGTTAAAACACTTTTGCCATTCCAAGAGCAAACAATACTTAAATCAGAAGAGAACAGCATTATTATTTTGATATGCTCATAGGCTGAAGTATGAATTATCTTTTCCATAATCATTCCTAAAGCTGCAAGAATTGATATGGGATAAATGTCACTAGTTGTCTGCAGTGATAATATTTTAAGTATTGGATGGATTATGACTTTTTCCAAGCTTTGAGAATAAATTGTGAGCTAAGAAGAGATTCTAAATGTGATGGAGAGAGCCTAGGATTAATTAATATCTTATATAATCAATGAACCAAGGTGAGAGGCCATTAGTGTGGGGATATATGGTGGTAATTAATGCTTTTGAGTACTACTCTATGTATTTCCTAGTTGTAGAACTTAAAAAATAGAATGTGCAAATGTCAAGGCTTGGTGGGGTATTTTTGTTGGAAGATTGTAGATCTTATGAGAAAAGGAGTTCAGTGGAGTTTGGAAGCCTTGTACATAGGCATGAACTTTTAACATAAGGTAGAAGAAGCCAGAGCAAATTTTAATGGTTCTGCATATGATGGAATTAACCTCCTTTGGACATGCCTAGGATTATTTTAGAGAAAGGTTTGCTTACTAATAAATAGTTTACTTTATGCTGATATATGTTATTGCCTGAAAACAAGCCTCTCCCAATCTGTTTCTTTCTGTTCAGTAGTGATCACTTGATTTTTTTTCTGAGTCAGACTTCATCCCTTAAAAACACAGAATTTGTCTGCCATCTATATGCATAACATTTACTTATTCATTCATTCATTCATTCATTCATTCATTCATTCATTCATTCATTCATCCATCCATTCATTCATTCATTCATTCATTCATTCATTCATTCATTCATTCATTCATTCAATCACTTATTGTTTCATTCATTTATTCATTTGGTTGACAAATATAGTCCAAATGGCCATAGCTTATACTCAGTGCAAGGTCAGGGAGAACATTTCCTCAGTATGGATAGTAGAGTGATGAAGACATAGTATAAATATAATATTATATCCATTAAATAATGTAATTTGTTTTACTTTTGTTGTGAGATCACTAGAGGTCCTGGACGTTTGTGACTATGTTTGTTAGCTGGCCAACATGTTAATGTTTACAGAATAATAAACAAGAATCCAGTCTATAGTTAAGAAGTATAAAAAGAGTTTGTGTAAGTCAGGACTGGCCTTAGCATTTGTGGAGCCCAATTTGTGCTGTTCCACAATCTGGCCACCTCAACTCTAATTGAAGAGGAAAAGAAAAGAAAGCAGGATCTTCTACCTGTAGCAAGTTGCTTTTTAAACCTATACATACAAATCTGTATTGACACTGACAGAAAACAGTATCAGAATTTATTTCCATACTAGCATTCAGAAATGTTGGCACAGAAATAAATACTGTACTACAGGGGACCCCCACCTCCATGCCATGGCTATACCCCTTAACTTCTTTACTCAAGAGTTTTGGACAAAAGCAAAAATAATAGGGGAACAAATGTCCCAAATCAGGGACATTTGTTTAATATATTTGCCTAATTCACTTGGTTTTTCATCAATATGCATATTTTAACAAATAAAGTATGAAACTCTAAAGTCTGGCATTGTTGTTGAAGGGTCTACTACAAGTGCATGTGTGGTAGTAGCACACAACATACTTGTTCAAATAAGCAAATTGTCGAAGGAAAAAACTTCAAAGAACAATACACGTAAGGTTCAGGTTAAGGCACTTTAATTCTTGCGGCAAGGAGACAAAAACATACATGCAAAAATACAGAGTTTGTCTAACTAAAATCAGGAAGTGAAGCCATTCTTGTACTATTCTTACAAGACATTACCTACTGAAGCTGACATAGTAAATCACAAGTTTACAATATTGTTTTTCACAGCAGATGTTGCTCATGATTTTCTGCTGACATGACATAACATTTCGAGATTCATGAGAAAACTTTGGAAAAATAACATGGCCTTGGAGACCAGCAGCTAGTTGCAATTATTTCTACAGTGCTGTGTTACATTTCAAGGTACTCTACTCATTCGAGCACAAAGCAATCACAGATTATAGTCCATATTCTTCAAGTGGTCTTTGTTCCACTTTATCTATCCTTCCTGCAGCTGTGCATGTTCTCATAACACAGACAGGGCTAATTGTCTAAGTTAAATAACATTATAGAAAGCAATATTGTTCTATTCATTATTTTCCTAACCAAGCAGAAAACCATCTGCTTCTCAGTACATTTCCTAAGACATAAACAAGATTTTAGCTGTGCTGACAAATTACAAGGTCAGAAAGCATTTGCCATTAATATGGGTTTGTTCAGCATAAAGCAGAATAAATGTATTAACCCTTTTGGGCTTCTAAAAAGGCACTAATGCACACATATTAATACATATTTTTCTAACACAAATATTTGAACTCTCCCTACCCAAACTCCCATTTTTATGTAGGCCACCCAACCCCTGATGCTATAAAACTGTATAGCCCTATCAGAACTCAGTTCCAACTCAAGTCCTCTCTCCCTTACCCTAAAACTTGTCTCACCTTCCCTTATCCTAACATCTCTGATCACTACTTAGACCAAAAATCTCCAACCCTACTCCTCAAACCTAAATTCACAAATTGGTCCCTAACCCTAAAACTATAGGAGGACTAACTAAAATTAAAATTCACTTGCAGCTTTCAAAACCTAAAATTTCCTTTATGCTTTCTAACCATAAAATCTCCCTCTAGATCTGTAATGCTAAATGTCCCTTCCCACTCTCTAACACTTAAAACCCCTTCCCACACACTAAATCTAAAATACTCCTCTAGCTCACTAACACTAAAATCCCCCTCCCGGGGGCTGCTTGCCCAAATTCATATTGAAATTTAAACACACTCACCAGCCTTCACAAGCTACAAGATGCTAGAGTCCCTAGCTTTGAGGCAGTGTTTTATGCACACTTGGAACTTAAGTGCTTTAGTAAAACAATTGCAGAAGAACCGTTGTTGACTATTTTCTTTTCCTTTGGTCTTCAGTGTGAAGACTTTTTTTACTCATAATCCTGAAGCTGACTGGGTTTTTCATTGGCAATTACTGATGATGTGGAGTGTAATATCAGCATTTGTTAATGAAATGCCAGTATTCTAACAACTGCAGATATTGCATTTCTAGTCACAGTTGAAGTGGTGAAGTACTCAATGTGTGCTTGTTACATTTGTAGCAAGCAGGTTGCTTTAGTTTTAAGTGGAAGACTCATTTTTTGTCTTCAAAGTAATGACTTTTTTGGTTATAGTTCTGGCAAGTGTGGAACACCTCCAGAGGTGAAATACCCTATTATGCCCATTCAATCCAATTGGCCTAATGGATCTAAAGGATGTAAGGTCAAGTAGATATTTAGGTTTTTGCAATGGATTGGTGAGGCAGTACGGGAATATTCACCAGCAGTGGGAGGATGAGCTACTATATTGTGAAGTTATGAGAGATGTTGGGAATAAGTAGATCAAGGATAGGGGATATACTTAATACATTATTCTGCCATAGAATTTAATCAAATAATTAGGCAATACATAATAGCATCATGAATAAGGAACACTGTATTATAATAACTCATGATATGATAAGTAAGGTACTGAACGGAATCAATAAATCTACATCAAAAGATCCTGAAAATGTCCTTGCTATTCTACTGTCAAGTATTAAATATATTGTAAGACCCATATTGTATCTCATTTTCAATAAATTTCTTCAGTCTGGAACTGTACACAGTTCTTAGAAATTATCCAGCATCCCAACAGCACACCAGTACACAAAAAGGTATAAAATGCAACACAAGACATTACAGACTAATTAGTCTTACATCCATTCTCCGCAGATGTTGTAAAAGTTGTATCATTGATGTATTAGAAAACAATTATATTAAATTAGCATCACCAAATATCAAACAACATGACTACAGAATATCTATCCTTATTCATTTAGTAGGGATCCATGATCAAATATCAATGGCTTTAGGTTTGGCATTTGGTGTGATTTACTTGTTCACAAAGGCCTTTGACTCTCTATAAAACAATTAATTTGTAAAGTCCTGTGCAATACTAAAGTCAATCCATACTTAATTTGATTGATTACGTAATGGTATATAAGTAGATTGCAGTCTGATACAATATAAAGCAATACAAAACAATACAAGGCACCAGTTCTGACTATTTGCCTGCATTTAGACTACATTATTTAATACAGTATTTGCAATAATACCAATGAATAAACATTACTGCCCTAACAAGTATACAGATGATTGCAAACCCGCTTTCTCACTTCTGGTGAAACAGATTATGTAAATGTAAACACAACATAACAGCTTCAGTTTGCTAGGCTGAAAATCAGCACTGACAAATGCAGTATCAGTGGTAAACTAAGCTTTAAGAAGTAAGCATTACTAACATAATCTCCTCTCAATACGATTCAGCAATATAAGGATCTGGGCATCAGGATTTCTGCAATTTTTTATTTTGGCATACATGCACAGACCATTCATTACAGAGCCACAAAGCTAGTGGTTCTCATAATTAAAAAATTACGGCTAGAGGTGAGAAGTGTCTGACAACCTTATTTAAAGTATATATCAAGTATATTATGGAAAATAATAACATATTTTCTATTTATACAATGGGTCAACTAATGAGAGAGGAGAGTATGCAAAACGTTTACTAATAACATTCTGCTGACAAGAGATCTGAGCAATATGCATGGATATAAATATCTTAAACTATATACAATATATTATTGATGCACTCATGAAAGTTGATACTAGCCTATAGAGCATATTATGATGCACATTATAGACTATTATAAATAGTGAACCATACAAAAAGTGTTTTTACTCATAGATGTGACAATTTAAAATTTCATACACACATTTCTGAGAAAAAAAAATAAGAAGCTCTTATTTAAGCCAAAGAATTGCACTGATATAGAATAAAGTGCCAGAAGTATTTGAAGATCAAAGAATTTAAACATATACATGAGGATGTGAGGCATTCTAATTTATCAGAAGTCAGTGTTCCTCTTTGGCCTGATGGCTTGAACACTGCAGCTGAACTTAGGAAGGAGGGAACAATTATTTCAACCATTGCTTAGTATGCTGACTTATTAACTAGTTTGCATTAGTCCTAAGTTAACAAAGGTTCCAGCAAGGTTATTATTGCTGGGACCTATCACATTAATATTGTTCACTAACAAAATTATTTATTTATTTTTGGCTGAGATATGCTTTGGAAATATGAGTAACAGATTGTAAAATTATGTAGTTGTTAAGGGAGAAGATAGACATGCAATGGCTACTGTGACTTTTCTTGTATTGTTAGCATAGTGCCTGCATAGTTTTTCACTTGGGATTCTAGTTTCTTCCCACATCCCAGAGATGTACCATATTTAAATTGGTGATCTTCTAAATTGCATGTAGGTGTGGACGTGTTTTCAGACAGACAGAGCTAGAGTTTGTGTGTGTGTGTGTGTGTGTGTGTGTGTGTGTGTGTGTGTGTGTGTGTGTGTGTGTGTGGTATATGGCATGCAGTATGTGCCTATTCAGCAATAGGTTAGTACTCTGTTCAGGATGAACTATTGCCTGACCCATGTGAGTGACAGTATAGTTTGTAATTCCATTGTAACACTGCTTTGAATTAAGTGGTGAATTGGAGAATGAATGAATGAATGAATGAATGAATGACTTAATTAATTAATTAATTAATTAATAACAGGTATAATAATAGATATGACTAAAAAGTATGTTAGCTATTATAAACTGTTTCTGTTTTTGGTGGTCATTGTGGTTGGAATCCCCGTTTTTTACTATTTTGGTTGTTATTATAAACTGGAATCTGGTTTGCCTATCAATCTATTCCTATTGGAGTGGAATATCTAAGCTCTTGATTCAAAATCCATCATATTACTCTGTAAAACTGTTTTGCTCATTTGCTTTTCCATGACATCTATAATAGAGCCTGTCAACACCCTTTTCCTGACTTCATGTAGTGTCCTTGTTCACTTAAGCAGAGCATTCATTTAAACCAATAGTTGGCACTGGCAATTTTCTGTTGCAAAGGGCACAATCCTTTTGAAAATAAGTTGCAGTAGACTAGCATGAAAAAGGCAGAAGTGCTGGGATTTTAGGGAGGAAGGAAAGTATGAAAATGTGTAAAAGAAGAGAAAGAGTTTTAACGTCTTGCAGTATTGCTCAATAATTTGAGGGACATGGGATGTAAAATATATAAGAATAATTTGAATATCTACGTTGAAGGGTATCGGAAAGAAAAATGGCTGATTGTTGGTGAGGGACCAGAGAAAGGGCAGCTACTGTGTAAAACAATACATAGGTGTAGGGCCTTACTAGGGTAAAGTGAGTCACTGGGGTGCATTGACAGAGTGGGAGTATGGTAGGGCAGACAAAGAATAGATAGAAAAGGTTAAGGAAGTGGTGTTTAGTGAGTGATGTACTGAGGAGAGGAGTAAATAATGAGGAAGACTGTGTTGTGAGTGGGCATTTTAAAAACAGAGGAGGAATTAGGTAACATAAATGGTAATAGAGACAGCAAAGCAGAATATATTCAGGTAGTTTAGGAATTGGATGGTACTAAGGAAAGCAATGACAGAAGGGGGAGTCTAACCACATGGTGAAGAGGGGGTGCAGGGGACAGAATTAGGGAGGATTCCTTTATTTTAAATCCAGAACCATTCCTAAAAGAATATAATACAAAAAGTCTTTTTCCACAACAAAAAAGAGACATTTTGTTGAAGGACTCTCTGCAAAGTGAAATTAGATGAGATAGTAAGGGGAATGAAGGAGAGTGATGTGGGTATAGATAGTGCCTTAGCGGACAGTCAGGATAGTTTTTTAGCTCATTAAAATATGAGCCAGGAAGTAAAGGAATAACTGACACATGACTCTGCATGTGATAATGTTTCACTTTGTATGTCAAGTCTAGCCATTCTGATGTTCTCAATATATCTTTTGGCCAAGTATATTCTACTTGAGTGCGTGTGTGTGTGTGTGTGTGTGTGTGTGTGTGTGTGTGTGTGTGTGTGTGTGTGTGTGTGTGTGTGTGTGTGTTTTCTGGTGTCATCTCATCTGTGGATGTGGTTTGTACTTTGCTCTCTCTCTGGGAAAGTTGTTCTTTAGAAAAGGAGCAGATTGTGACTATACAATTTAAGCTACATTTTGATCTTTCTCCAAGTTAGTGCAGCCATAGATTTGGTTTATGTAAATAAGGAAGGTAGTGGTGGGTAAAGTTTTTTGTTTTGTTTCAGAGTTTTGCTTTTTTGTCCTTTTTTCTGTTTTGTGAGTGCTATTTTTGTTTTATTTTTTGTGTTTGTAAACGTTATTATCAGAGACAGGTTCTGTCTAGGTGTTAGAGGTAACACTTCGGGAAGATATTGTCAATTAAAAACTATCAATTAAGAGTTTTATTATCATAGCAGAAGTGAAAAGAATTAAGATGACAATGGCAGCTACGGTGGTGGAAAAGCAGGGGGCACAGGTTGCTGGAGAATATCTGTCTAAAACTAATACGCTTGATATTGTTCTTAATGGAACACCCAGTATCATGTGAATACAGAATTAAGAAAGACAATGGCATTCTATTGCCAGTTTGAAATGGTGTGCAGATCAAGAATTCTGGCTAATAGAAGAATATAGCATAGGATGCATGGAATTTTATAGCTGCCAAGAAATTGTAAGCTGAGTGCATCTATATAATCCCTGTATATGCCATGAAGTCAATATCACAAATTATGAATGAGGCATAGGATCTCAAAATATTTATTACTATAAATGTATTTTATTGATTTTTATTTATTTATTAATGAGCTAAACTCTTTATATACAAGGACAGTTTTCCAAGGGTGACTTATGATGACTTACTGCTCATATTATAGACTGACAGAGACTGACAGAATCAAACCTAGGACTACATAATAAATCTCATTAGCAATTCTTAGCTTTAATGATCTATGATTACTAAGTGTGTATTTGTTATTGTTTTAGTTGTCTATTCTTTGTAACTTGAAAGATGTTAGCACTGGGGGCATGGCCAAGATGGCAAGCTGATAGCAGCATATTATCTTTGCACTGCTTTTCTTGAAATATTTTCACAGGATTTATCTATTAAATTCATCAAAAAATACACATTAAAGGTGAAATATCATAAAGGAAGCCATCTGTGACTTTTTGATAAAAAAATATATTTATTTAAATATTTTCCTGTCAAAAATACAAATCATAACAACTACTAAGAAAAATGAGCAGCTCAAGAAACTTCTGTGAACAAAGAACTTCAGTCTATCCTTAATAATATACAGGACTTATCTTTGGAAAAAGGACAAACTTGATTCTAAAATAGAAGTAATTACAGAAGAGTGTAAAAAAAACAGATGTTTCTAATTAATGAAGTTGTCAAACAACAAAAACTTCAAATATTTGGCATGGAAGAATCACTTAATGACATTTATGGTAGACTATTAGAAGGGGAGAGTAATACTGATTTTTTTTCTTAAACAAAAGAACAAATTCCTGGAAAAACTGTATGACCTAAAAAACAAAGAAAGGAGAAACAATATCATAATCTATGGTGTTCCTGAGAAGCAAGAAGGAGATGACATGATTAATTTCTTTTTAACTTCTTTGTTACCGAAAATCTTAAACCTTCCTGAAGTCCTGTATTTAAGCATAGAGAGGGCTCACAGATCCTTATCTAAAATAACTTAAAAAAAACAAGACTTCCAATCCAAAACCTATAATAGATTTATCTCCAGTCAAAATAAACACAATTTTAAAAACTGTGTGGTCTGTTTCACCTATAAGAATAGGCGATGTTGTTATTAAATTTGATAATGACTACTCTTCTTTGGTACTTTCAAAAAGAAAAGCATGTATTTCCCTTTTAAAAAGCCTTAAAATATGGAATAAAAACTAATTTGATCTACCTAGCAATATTAAGGTTGTTTTTTACCAGATTAACTTGTTCAAAAGAATAATCTACTTAACACTACAGAATAAATAAATTTGAGTTAATCTTTAAAGAGACAAGCTGCAAGAAGTGAAGGAAGAGTATAAGAGAAGAGTAAAAGCTTAGAGTCAAATGAGTATTTTTTATTGTTTATGCTTAATTTTTTGCCAACATTCATAGCTTTGAAATATCTTCAGAAAGGTAATAACTTGTTTTGATACATTTTTCTTATTGAGTTTTATAGTGAAGTTATTTCACATAAGTGTTGTGTCTTCACTTTCAAAAGTTTTATTTATTATTATATTCAGTTTCTCCATAGTATGTTAGAATTAAGGCAAACAGAGCTTGGCTCAAGTAGCCTATCACAGTTGGATTTCTCTCATTTTTCTATTCCATTGCATACGATATCCATGCATGACTTAAGCCAGCATTTATTGGACTCTACAAACTACGATGTGGTGAACAATATTCTGAATATGCAGATACACAAATCACAGCTGAGACTAATAACATCACTACTACAGTGATCAAAACTAACACTACAGCAGTCAGAATACATGGAACCAACACGATTAATGTGGCAAATTGACTTACTACCAATACAAATGGACTTACTACCAATACAACAGTGAGTTTTCCCAACTTGGGTTCGATAAATATGGCTACTGAAACTACAGATTCACCTACTGTAAGACAAATAAACTCTACGACTACCAGACAACAGGTACTTCCTTCTGACCTTAATAAACTTCTTAATACAGAAAATGTTGTAAATCCCTTTGCTGATGTTTTTGCGAACTCGAGTAATACAGTAAATAGTGACAATCTGCATAATAATAACACCAATAACTCTAATAACCGGAAATCCCTCATGTTCAAATTGGAAAGACTCTTTTTACTGTTTAAAAACATACAATATGATAATTTGTACCTTTCTTTTTGTTTGGAAAAGAACATAGTTCCTTTGGGACTCAGAATTACAAAGTTCCCCAATAATTTGACCAGAGACAACCCCCTATATAATAAATTGGTGGCCCGATATAATACTACCAGACTACTAGTGATTAGATCACTAATTCATCACAATAATCAGAAGTTGTCAGATGTCAAAAATGAAATCCTGGACTTGCACAATTTAGTGATCAAACACCCAGACTTTGAATATTTACAACATGTGTTTTTTGGCATTCACCCTAGAATCACCAGACGTGGCAACTATCATCCATCATAAAAGGCATAAGTTAGTCAGAGATATGTTACAGTACCAACAAGAAAAAGCATATCCATTAAAAAAGGATGGTAGCCATAGATCCAACTTTTGCAATACTTATTCTAGGGAACCTACTGTGGAAGGTTGGGCACCGGGCTGGCAACTCGACACCATAAAACTCCACTGCCAATCATGAGCAGACAGATGATCTGCTGTGGCGACCCCTAACCGGGAAAAAGTCGAAAGAAGATGAAGAAGATTCTAGGGAACCTACTACATATATGTCGTCTGGACATACTTATATGAATGCCAGTATTAATACAGAAAATTAGTTTCATAGTGCTGAAACACAGACTAGTCCGTTGGATGCTTCTGCACATGCAGCTCAACTGTTAACTCCTTCCCACGTAAATGTGCATTCTAATAACATCAGTAACAACACACAGCTAAATAATTATGCTCAGCATAATATTCAACCTCAAACTACCCCCACTATATCAGATCCTATTCAACTCGTTAATCCTGCTTCCTCGGATATTTCAAACTCGGCTCGTTTTTTAGCCACCGATCTAAGGAATGTGAACTTTTCACCTATCATTACAAGAAGAAGAGGGAGAAATATGTCTTACAGAAACAACAAGATGAACAGTGAAAGAGACTTTCCTATGATTTGGAAGGGCAGAATGAGAGATAGAAACAGATCCACCTCCCTTTCATTAAATACCACTACTCCCTTCAATATAAATAATATAAATCACTTGGAGAATATACATCATTTGCAGCAAAGGGGACAGAGATGAGAGAGAGGTCTCCCTCAAGGTCTCCCCCGGGGACGTCCAAGGAGAATTCCTTAACTGTTTCTCATAATTCTCCCTCCAGGGCACCAAAAAGTATTCCAGTTACTATTTCTTCACACTCAGGGATTAATGACTTTAATAAGAACATGAATGCCAACAATTCGAATGCAGAGTCCACAGGTTCAAATACAGCTTCTACAAACTACTTGGAAATTACCAACTTAGTAATGACCAGCAGAGAAGTGACCGACTCAGAAGTGTTTAACCTCATAAGCAGAATTCTACATAAAGAGACGTTACTTTTACTCAGTAAAGGGTTTACTTTTATCCACGCCCAAAGGGCAGACATTTCATCTTTATTATTAGACTTACATCTTTACCTCAGAAAGTTGAATTTTAAGCTTATGTATAACAAGGATGATGTTGATTTAAATGTTTCTTTCATGGACAATCCTAAAGCTAAAGTTCCAGTTAAAAAACGTATATATAACCCCCCCATTATGCAATACTTTGCAGATATTTTTAAAAGTATGCGAGAAAGACTTCTGCAATTTATTACTTGATAATAATCTACCTAGATGGTTTAACCTATCACCAGATCAATTGTCAGCTCTCAATTCTTTACACAAAGACAAGGCATTGAGAATCATGAGAGCTGACAAGGGAACAGAGGTTGTACTTATGGAGCAGGACAGATATGTGAACACTTTAATGTTGGATTTAAACAACAATGATTATTACACTATTGTGTCCTTGTCAGAAGTTAACAAAGCTTTTACTAACATAGATAATCAAATTACATCTTTAGTTAAAAGAAAGCTCATTTCTGAAACTGAAACCAGTTTTACTTCTGTAGCAAATCCACACTTAGTGAAGTTTTTTGGAATACCTAAAATTCATAAAAATCAATGCAATCCTCCTTTTGGACATACAGTGTCTAATAAAAAGACAAAAACTGAGAAAATAGCCGAATTTTTAGACATGATTCTTAATCCAGTTTTTCAACACTCACCATATTATTTACGTGATTCTTGGGATTTTCTTAATACACTGTTTTTATACCCACCTACTCAAATAGATAACCTTCTAGTTACGCTAGATATTAAAAAAACTTTATACATGAATATCCCCCATACAGAAGGCATATTACATCTTAAAATGTACTAATCACCGCATACTTCCTTTTCTGAAGACAGGATTAATACTGTTTGTACCCTTACCTCCTTAATACTTAAGAATAATTTCTTTCATTTTAATAACATTCTTTTCAAACAGGTGAAAGGAGTAGTCATGGGCTCGAAAGTAGCATCAGCTTTTGCAAATCTGGTCTTGGCACCATGGGAAACAAACACATTAATACACCTCCCAGGTTTTAAACTCACTAGATTATATAAAAGATACATAGATGATGCCATTTTTATTTGGCAGGGGGATGAACATCAACTACATGATTTTATAAATGACATTTCTTCCAGTATTCCCTTTTTAAACTTCAAACTGCCAGCTTGTGGGAAACATTAATCTTTTGGACACTGTCATTTCTTTGAACTCTATTAATTTAACTTGGTCATCTAATATTTATAGAAAGAAAACGTTTAGAAATAACTATTTACAGTTTACCAGTATGCATCCCATGTTTATGAAATGCAACATTGTTAAAGATCAGTTTATCAGACGCTCCCATATTATTAGCGAGGATGACATGTTTAGCACTGAATGTGAGCTATTAAGAAATATTTCTTGGACAGGAATTATCCTATTGAATTGATTTTTAACACAGTTCAGTCTCTTAGATATGGCAGATCCCCCCTATTATCAAATATGGATTGAAACAAACACTTCATAATGCCTGTCACTATGCAGAGCAGGTGAATTCTACTTCTTCCAGTGATATTGCAGGAATGAACACTTACCTTCCTTTTTCTACCTATGAATTACCAGTTTCTACACACACGCCCCTTTGGTGCAAAATGATCAGGGTGTTTACCCCCACACCGATCAAAGTAGTTTTTCACATTTATATGCAGACACACCCTCTAACACTATAAACCCACCAGATACACTTTTCACCAATATGAACTTGAATCCACAGCAGAAAATGTTTCCTTGGATACTAATACAGACTGGATTTCTAGTTTCCATATTCCCATTTGCAGGGACTCACAAAGGATTAAAGACATTCTGTTAAATAACTGCCTTACTAATAGCCAATAAGTTTCAGACAAGTTAGGTCTCATGCCTGTTTTTGCATATAAAAAAACTAAATCACTCAAACTCATGTTTGAGAATAGAGATTCCCAGTTTGTTCTTTCCACTTCCACAAACACTAATAACCCCAAGGGAATGTTTCCTTGCTATAACTGTGTGGCTTCTACATTTATTTCTAAAGGGACTACTTGCACATTTAAACATAATAATTTTACTGTAACATTCAACCATTATTATAACTGTAAATCCATGTTTGTGGTTAATGCTGCTATGTGTTCTTCTTGCTCTTCTTTTTATGTAGGTAAAACCACCAGACTGCTTTCTACAAGAATAAAAGAACACTGCGGAGCAATTAGACATAAAGATACATGTAACACTCTAGCTAAACATAGCATATCCTGCAGGAACTTTATTAATTTCAAATTTCTAGCTTTGGAAAGCATTGCCATATTTTTTGGTGATGCTAACATCTTTTTGGAAGTGAAAGAACTACTCTGGCAGTTGAGACTAAATGCCGAAGCACCTCCAGGACTAAACAAAAATCTGAACATTAAATGTGTTTTAAAATAGGACCTTTAATGTAACACTAAAATAGTTATTCTCCTTCCTTAGGAGATTTACGTTTTCTGTTAAGACACACTGTTCTTTATTGGATAGTTGGTCACTATGTTTTTTTACTAACTTCTTTTTATTAGTCTTTGTTCATTGGAATTCTACAGTTTAATTCTCTGTACATAGGTTTCTATTTGAGATATAGTTACTACTATGCATTTTTTATACCACTGGTCACTAAGCATTCTTAGTACATATGTTCTTTTATTAGTTCTATGGTTGCTATGCAATATTGTTTATACTGTACTATTTGTTAACTGGTTATTTTATACATTATACTACCCCTTTTTGGGGTTTTCTCATAGCATTTTGAAATTCCAGCTCATTCTCTGATGAAGTCCTGACTACGAATAAAGGGATGAAAGCGCTTGATATCGGCTCTGATGTTTGCTTTTATGTCTAATGCCGGATTCTTTTTACTTATTTTTTAGTTTATAGTGAAGTTATTTTGCATAATTGTCATGTCTTCACTTTCAAAAGGAGTTGTATTTATTATTATAATTCTGTAATAAGTTAGAATATATAAATAATAGTTTTATAAATAACATGAAATTATTTTCCTTTATAGGTTAAAGAGGTTTATAAAGTTTAAATAAGTTGAATTACATATATAGAAAACAATAATGAAAAAACATTGATGCCGTTGGCTTGTATTTTTCATTTAATGTGTTTGTTAAAAAAAGATGCCCATTGTAGGCTTCTGTTAAAATTATTGTTTCAAAGACAGCTTAAGCATTTCAAAATTCTGTTTGTTTTCAAAATACTTACTTATTTCTTGCTTAAGTCTTGAGCTTTTATAGTTGAGTGCAGTGAGAAACAGCTGTGGTTGGCATTGTGTGACTGAGAAGTCAAAAATCAAGTTTGCTGAGAAAGGTATGTGTCTCTGAATATATTACTAAAAGTAGACATCCATTTATAAAAAGCAATTCATAGTTTACAATTAGATGCATATATACATACACATACAATATGGTAGATCTCATCCTTTCTTCTTTTGTTATGTGACAGCAGACAAAATATGTAGTTATGAGAGAAATTTGGAGATTTGATGGATATTGCGAAATGTGTAAATGAAAAAGTGGTGACGTTTATGGTTATAAGTGATGTGTTTTCTTATTTTCACTGGTGCTGTTGATTATTTGCTGGAAGGGTGAAATGGTTTGTTTTGGATGGTCTGATCATGTTTGTGGGGTGCATTGTCTCTTTGTTGTGTTTTTTCCTCTGTTCCATGTGTGGTCTGGTACTTGTGTGTGCCCGGTTTTTGCGTTCTGTCATTCTGTGCTTTGGACTGCCTGCAGTTTGGTAGTGGTGTTTTCATTGAGGGGTTGAGAGAAGCTCAGGCTGGAGTTCCTGCATTTGTATTTTGTTGTCATCTCTGGTTGTTGCCCTGTTGCCTCTCATCATTGCTTGGTGTGGTTCTGATCTGTTTTTCATTGGTGGACAGTCTTTATAGTTGTTGGGTGTTGGTGTGGAGTTTCTATGGGTGTGCTGCGGAACATTGCAGGCTAAATATGGATTGGTTATTTTGTCTGATGAGTTGTATTTCACTGGATGGTTGGGTATTTTTCCAGAGTGAAGATGGGAGGTGCATCTTGATGTTGTTGTGGTGTATCTATTAGTATTTTCTGACTTCAGTACTCACTGATCTGTTAAAGACTGATCTGGAAAACAGAAATTTATGGTAAACAGATCAAAGGTGTGGGGTGGGAGTCTGGACATTCTGCGAAGGTCTGGAAAGTTGACAGGTATGGGGCTGGGGCACTCTATACTTCCATACATATATTTACTCACTTCAATTTTGCACAATAGTACAGAAAAGTGTAAACTCAGATTAATAGAAAGTGGTTTTAAGATAGGTTTTCTCACTCATTTTTGCATTCAGAGTTATGTTTCCACTAACTGACTAGCACCCTCTTGTACTTAATATAAACAGAATTCACAAGTGCAAGTTGTTGTGTGTTCTGGACAACAGCAAACAGCACCAAAGACTTTGAAGTGGCCAGAGAAGTAGTGCTGTATCTATCAGCATATAGGATGACTGCTCTAATGGAAAGCAATAAATAGGCTGTGCTATCTGCCACATGACTGTCAAAGCAGCAGTGGTATTTCCTGAAGAGCTGCTTTGCCATGCATTTCAAGATGTCTTTTATTTTGCCCTTATCTGTTGGCAGATCATACAGAAGTTTTATTAAATTCATTTGTATACTGTCCTGTAACAATGTGTTGTACTTAAACATGAGTGCAATATGCATAATTAAGCTCACATACACACACACAGACACACACACACACACACACACACACACACACACATACACACACACACACACACACACACACACACACACACACACACACACACACACACACACACACACACACATTTTTGTCTCCAAAATAATAGCATGATTAGGTTTAGAAAAATATAACAAAAGCATTAAAGGAAACTTATATGCAAATATTGTTTATTTTATTTTCTCCTTCTGGTCACATCAACACTAATATTTTATTCAATCCTATGTGATTATTAGTTCATTAGTTCCATCAAATGCTTTAATTACTGAATAACAATAACAGGAAACATGTGAATTTGGCAGGCACATAGACACAGGTAATGATTTTACCAGCAACCCAATTTACGTAACAGCTTAGATGGTGGTGAACTGGCCTGTTGGAGATAAGGCCATGGCTATGAACCCTTTTGCTTCTCATGGAGGTAATGATTAGTTTTATCTCTACTATGGTACCCCTTATGCAAACCCTGAAAAAAGACTGGTAACCTCATCCATGCAGATCCCTGGCATACTGAAACATGTGTATTTAATAACTGAAAAACTTGTGTGAGCACACCAAAGGGCATAACTGTGGAGTAGGCCATATGTAAGTAAGTAAAATATGCCTGAGCTAGTATGTGAACTCATTAATTTAGCTCCTGACCCTTACACATTGTGAGAATGGTTGAGTTTTGATAGCAGAGAGTAATCAACAGATGCTCAACTTGCTGGCATGGCAAGAGAGCAAAAGGAGGTCAAGAAAATGTATAAAATGACTATTTAAATAACATGCGGTTTATTTGATATGTATTTAAGTAGGCAGACTGGTTCACAAGGGTCAGTACTTGAATTTAAGATTAAATAGCTTTGTGGTCACCTCCCACAGATGAGATATTGATTTATGTCTGACTTTATAGATAAAAATAGAGCAGTTTTGATTCAAGTCTTTTGCTATGCTGTTCCTTTTTGTTGAAGGGGGATGACTGTAATGGTAAGGTTTTTGGAGTTATGGGATTACAAATGATATATGTTAATGATGAAATGATCTTAATAAAATATTTAAATTTATTAGGAGATGTAAATATGTATGATTGCTAAATCAATGGTGATTTATTAAAAAGTAGTTACTTTGTATTATTTTTTGATTTGGTAGATTTATAAGATAGTAATTAATTCATTCATTCATTAATAGACAGTTATTGTAATTTTATATGAAGAGTATAGTATAAAAAATTGTATTAAATATATTCAAATTCCTTATATCTTTAGTCACTTATGCATCTCCTGCTTGACTCGCAAGATTTTTTTAGATAAATGTTAAAAGTAATGATCATTTCACTGTCCCATCTCCAGAGATTAAAGGTCGGAAAAGTTGATACATTTGTTAATCTTCAAGTTCTCAACATCAAACAACAATGTACCTTTTGTCATTGGAATATTATTTTTCAATGAAAATATTCATATTTAACTCCCAGTTTAAACACTAAGATAGCCTATGGTATTTTCTGTAAGAGATGGTCATTCTGGTTTTGAAAATTTAAACTAATTTATTTTTTCTCCTACATTTCTGTTGGTCTTGCATGTTATTACATTGTTTTGAAATATACCCATACAATTATTGTATGTATTAGATATTAATAATAAGATTGATATTACTTTATTTATATATGTGTGTTTTTGTTAGTAATTGTTCTGAAATGAGTCCTTTATTAATGCTTACTTGTTATATATATATATTGTATTTAAGTTGTATGATATTAGTATAAGGCAGTAGCAAAAATGATAGATTAGAGTAAAAAATGTTACTAATTTAGAACAAAGAAGGTAGTTTGAATGAGATTTCTCATCAAACTAGGAACAATTGGTTCCATGATGGGGGATTTTAGTCCATATTGAATTGAATAAATTAAATGGTTATAATTATTAAGAAAATGTCTCATCATTTTAGAAATAAATGTTTAGATTTTATAAGCAAATTACAGAATGATTTTTATTGTGTAGTCTTAATTTTAACATGGCTCAATTAAAAATGCATTTCATTGCATACAAATGGTTTAAATAATAACTCTAAAAGTGGGAGTTTAATATCTTAATATGCAAAAAGTTCATATAGTTTTTTTACAAGAAACATTTAATTCAAGATGATATTGTTTGATTGGAATCTAAGGGCTATACAGTAATTTTAAGTTCACATTGTAAAACAAAAAGAAGATGTAATACTATTCTATGGAAAAATAGTACTACAATACCTATTGTTAAAGAGACATATTCAGCTAAAAATGAGGTGCTGAATCAAACAAAATGTAGGTTTTGAGATAATGAATTTATATTCCTTTAAAATACAACTTTTTTCAGATGACATCTTATTAACAATAGGAAATTTAGAATCATCGTTATGAACATTACTACAATCATTACATGACTTTGAAAAGGTATCAAGCCTAACTTTTATTAATAATAAAACAAAAGCATTATTACTTAACAAAAAAAATGAATAATAAATTAAAGAATAATGTTGATTTTGATTAGAATAATGATCAAATAAAATACTTGAGTATCATTTTAACAACCAGTCTATAAAGACATGTGTCAAATTCTGAATGCATTATAAAAATATTAGAATGTTAATAAATAAATGGAATTATTTCTATTTTTCTATGGAGGAAAGATTCATTTTAATTAAAATGATAATCTTACCAAAAATACTGTTATTCAAAACGTATCCATCACTCCTCCAAAACTATGTTAAGAGAATTAATACTATGCTTAGAAATTTATTTTGGTACCCTAATAAAGCAATAATATATTTTGATCATCATATAGGAACTTGGGAAAATGGAGGAATTGGTTTTCCAGCCATAGAATCATGTATATTAGCCTCAGTTTTTAAAACAGTAAGTTTATAGCTAAATATACATTATTCAGCAAAATGGAAAACTATACGAGTATATATATATATATATATATATATATATATATATATATATATATATATATATGTAGTTTGAAAATGGATAAAATATTTTAAAGTTACATAATCAAATATTACCAAATAACTTTACTTGTTTAATAAAGAATGCCTTATTTAAAATAGTTTTAAAATAAATTCTAATCACATTAATGATATTTGAAACACTTTTAGAAATTGTATCTATAAAAGTTCTGATTTAAAAATCTGAATTTTTAATAAAATTTTTATCCAAATTTTAATTTAAATTTTTTATTAAAAATGATTAGCTATTTACATTATTTCCTATAGCTTTTACAGAAGATTATATAGATTATTCAAGTATAAATACAATGTTGATCTTAAGAAATAAAGATATATTTTTTGGAATGAATTATTAAATGAAACAAAAATTCATGCTTTATAATATTTAATAAGAAAATATGATTTTGATTCAAATAATTGGCTTACAGTAAAAACTAACAGACAATAAGTAGTATCCAAAATAGGATTTATAACAGAATCTAATAAAAAATACTTTCCGAGCATTATTGAATATTTAATGAAATGTAGAAATAATTTAAATAATAATAAAGGATACATATCAATTATATACAAATTAATAAAACCATATATGTGAAATATCAAAGACAACTATTGGGACTTTTTTTGTCAATTAAGTAATAACATTATTTTAGATTCTGAGAAAAAAAAATTGATATTAAAGTTACCTGTAAATACTTCAACATCTTTAACCTGGAAGATATTTTCATGGAAATGTTTACATAAAATTGAAGTTTTGTATAAGAAACAGAATATTAGATGCTGGAGATGTAATTCCAGTTTAAAAGCAGATTGGCAGCAAATTAATTTTGATTGTGAAGTATTAATACCTTTCTGAGATAATGTTAATATGTTTATGCATGCATTATGGTCTGATCATTTTAAGTTAACTAAATCTTTAGTAATTTGTAATGTTCCAGTTCCTTGGGTTATTCCTAAATCACAGTATCATTTTTTTTTTGAATATTTTAGCAATAGCTAGAAAAGTGGTCACTAAAACGTGGAAGAATTACAATACTCCCTTAATGGTTGAATTTATAAATATTGCAAAGACTGTTTGTTATAATGAATTACATGTTATTAAGATGAGAAATAATAATAATTCTATGCATAATAGTTTGAAAGTAGAAAGTTTACTAGAAAAAAATATTAAATGAATGTTGATCCTTTATTTATTTAAAAAAATGTTTCTTTATATATGTTAAAATGATTGAATATGGATTATTGTAAATAGTTATTTTGTGTGAAATTTATATGATATGTTTCTTTATTGTAGTTGATTAATATTTTAAAATTCTAAAAAAAAAAAAACTTTGACATGCTGGGCCTGCATGTTAAGAGTTACTTCTTTAAGATCTTGTGTATTCAAATTTATGACTTCAGTAATTATATCCATTCATCTTAGCCTCTGCCCCCCCTTTCTTCCTTTAATATTTTCCAACATCAGTGTTTTCTCTGGCTATGCAGTTGCTTAAGCAGATATCTTACACATTAAGAATTCAATCAGTTACAGAAAGAAGCATATGCCATTTGTCTTCAAAAGGATGTACATAAAGCTGGGATACAGACAGCAGAGTAAAGGGAAACAATGACACGCAAAAAGTGAAAGCAGAAAGCTAAACTATAGTTTCATTATTGCTGGAGTTTACCACAGTAAGGCAAGAGAAAAACATTTATTTTTTACACATAAACTGAGTTTTTCCTTTTTATTGCTTGTGATGACCTCAATGAAATAACCAGGGAATTGTTATGACTAGGCTTGTATAGACACTAGGGCCAATAGCCTAGTACCACCCTATGAACCTATCAACCTATAAATAACCAGAGTATAAAAATCATACACCTCCAGATAGGGTCAGCAGAGAGGCTGATACTTTGCTAACTGTCTATGCTTCTGTAGTGGTAGAGGTCAGTGGCAAGACATTTTAGTTTCCTGCTTTTGTCATATTGTCCCCTAACACTTACAGAGAGAACTGCTCTACTTTTTTCTATTTTTTTGCGACCATGCCCTCTGATCATCAAGCCTACCGTTGAAGACACTACATTATCCAACTAGGCAGCAATGAAGGTGCTTTATGCTGTTTCTTGTATCCCAGAAATAAGAGCATCTTTGACCTAACCCCACCCCTGGTGGTGATGTGAACACTTGTATCATCACAAGGGGTGCATATGCTCCTCTGCCTGTCTGTGAATGTGGGTTTCCATACATATGCCAACATGGGCTACAGTCACTAGACTGAGTGGCCATTCCCACAGACTTGCTGCCTTATGTTTTTAGTTAGACTTCTGGATAAACCATTTGTAAAACAATTAATAACTATTGCTTGGACTTATACAAAGTGTTGGCTGACACAAAGTGTGGTTTCTGTGCAAACCATGGAATAAAAGTAAAAAATTAAATATTATGGAATATGCATCTCAGGAATCTACTAGAGGCTGTTTTGACCTAGGTAATGTTTTGTTCAGTTACTCCTTAGTTGCTATTTAAAGCATGTTTGGTTAAACTAGCCTCACTTCTAGACCACTTCACTGGTTGCCTGATTATTTTCATACGTGATCCGTATGAATCAGGCAGTAACATTTTCTGACTCTTCCTTATTCATTGGGCAGCTTCTTAGTGTGTCACAAGATGCAGTGGTTGAATGTTTACAATTTCTTATTGTTTGAAACATTTGGCCTTAGTGTGGCAATACTCTGTCCCAGTGTGCAGATAACAAGAGTTATTTTTCAACAGCTACTTCAATTAATTGCAAATCAAACTATGCAGATTATTTTGCTAATGAAAGCTGGTTCATTTTATGTAATCTAACTTTGACTGAAGAGTAAGCCAATTTTTAGTAATAAGCATCTTTGTTTCCGTGGATCCTTTTTACTTGACATTAGATTCACTTCTGCAGTGCTTTTTTTTTTGTTTGTTTAGTTTATCTCAAATTAAAATGTTTTGCTTTTTTAAATAGTTTTTAAGATGGACCAGTCCAAAAATTTTAATGACTCCTACATGCAAATCACCAAAAAGATATACAAAAAATATTATTATATTATTTATACCCCTTTCTGTAAATACAGCACTTATCTTATTGCATTAATTTGATAACACAAAATGGAATCTATTTAACAGAGAAGTGTGAGGTTTGCAGTTTGTCTCCTTTATTACTCTTGTCATTACTCTATTCTTTCTTTGCTAAGTGGATGCTTTATTGACTACTAAGTATTCTTAATTGTAGCACTGATAATTTAAAATATATTTACAATAGTCTAGACATTTGTTCTGGGTATTAATTTATGTTCTTACCTGGAACTAAAAGGGATATGGTACATCTTTCTAATTGCCGCTTCATTGAAACCCATCCAGTCAAAGCTGACAGATGAAACAGACTGTTTTCTGGAGCTGTGTTATTATTCCATGATCTAGTAACTTACCATTGTTCAGTTGACAAAGATTTTGGTACTGGTGTTCCCAGCCTATGGAACAAAGTTGCTCCTCCTTTAAGGACCATGATATCACATAAAACATTGAAATGATTTTTGTTACCACAAAACTTTGATATTGCACATTTATTGTGATTTGTAGCCTTTTATTCTAATTGTTCAAAATATTTCTGACCTTTTACAGTAATGTTCCTGCTTTGTTAACTTTTGTCATTTGTTTAATGAATGAACTGTAACCAAATGTCAGTTTGTAAATGGCAAAGTTTTACTGCAGCACAGATGTCTAAAAGTCATTTATTTAAAATGTTTCTCCATGTACATTTCATCTTTTTTATCTTACATTTACATATTAATTTTGGATTATACTTAATTTAGGGTCCTACTCTGTTACTCCCCCATAAATGAGCCCTAGGCAAAGTGCAATATTCCTTGATCAACAAATCTAGTAAATAAGCAAGTAAACACATAGCTAAGTTATTGTGTGCTGGCATCTTCCAATAACTAAATTTGGAAGGCACACAGGTGCTGAAAGAAAGACTGGAAACATATGTTAAAAGTATGATTCTTTGAAACTAAAATAGTAAGAAAGAAATAATAAAAAAGTTGCTAACAGGAATGTACAAGAAGCACAATAAAGTAAAGGGGAATCAAAAGTATTAAAGGAGTGATGGTACAGAAGATGTGGAAACAGAGAGGTAAGCTATGCAATGTCTGCATCTTGATAGTACAATGAGTCAGGTGCAAGTGTGGTTTATATATAGTAAAGCCATAACAGAATCATGGGGAGGGGACAAGGACTGGGATATGGTGTCTTCTCCTAGATTCAGATGTATATAAAGCAGAAAGAAAGTAGGAGACTGTGAAAGATGGCAAAGTATCACCAAATGTATACTAGTGAGGAGGAAAACATGTATATATAAGAAAGAAACAAAAAAAAGAATACATTCACCTTAAAGCTGGAAATGCAGTTCAGGGAGCACTGCTAGTTGTCTGTGTATTATAGACCATCAGATGGAGAAAAAACACTGCATTTTTTAGCTAATTACTTCATAGTATTAGTCATCCCAAGACTGAAATTATGACTGTCATATTATAGGTAGTCCATTTTTTTATTATGTACTACATTTTCATTAGCAGTCCAGGGTAATGTTTGATGTAAAATCTACATTGTAGTTAATTACATTTTACACGTATTCCACAGGAATGGTACCCTGCAGGCATATTTTGTTTTACCTCCACAGAGATGCCATATCTACCACTCTGTTTTTGCCCAATGCTATGTCCCTAGCTTCATCCAGGAGTGGCTACTGTGCATGGTCTTCCCTTTCAATCCTTCACCTTCCTTATCCCATAAGGAAAGTTAACCTTGGGTCACTCAGTCCTTCCTCTCCTGTAGCCAGCCTGGTATCCAGGTCATTAATCAAATAATGGTTGTTAACTTCTCAGACAGGAACTCTCTTGGCTGTGCCTAATAGCTGACTAGCAGAGTTGTCCCTAATTCAGAAACAGAACTGTAGGGGGTGGGGGGGGGCAAAAAAGGGCCATATGATAGTGACGCTCAATCATTCAACAGTAAGCTAGGAGTTTTTCATATTCGAGGTAACATTTATTCTTCTCAACTGTACCTCATTATGAAGAACATTCTTCATGCTGTGTCTTAAAAAGTCCATCCTCCACACTGTTCCATAATGAAAGGGTCTGTCATGCGTTCATTGTTAAGAGTGTTTTAACTAACACCAATGATAGATAATATTGAGTCGTATTAATTTATCAAAAGAACCTTTTTATAAGTATAAAATATAACATCTTAACCATGCTTCAGGCTTCCTAGTTGAAGTTGTTAGTGAGTTGACTGCAAGTGTCCCATCTTTTTTCCATTTGTTCCATATTGTAAGAGACTGCTGCACATTTTGGAGATGGAGAATGGGAGATACAGAACATGATGAAAGACTCAGAGCACTGGGAATAGGATATACAGAACACAATTAAAGGCCAAGGGCACTGGGAATGGGCAATACAGAACATGACAAAAGGCTCAGGGCAGAGAATGGGCGAAACAGAACATGACAAAAGGCCCAGAGCAATGGGAATGGGTAATACAAAACATGACAAAAGGCTTAAAACACTGGTGATGGGAGATATGGAACACAACGAAAGGCCCAAAGATACAGAACATGACAAATGGCTCAGAGCACTGCCAATGGGAGATACAGAACACAATGAAAGGCTCAGAGCACTAAGAATTTCCACAGAGGTAAATATAAGGGAAACAAAATCTATGATGTAACTGTATACCATCACCCAAGCATCCATGTACCATAAAAGTCAAGAAGAAGGGCAGGGATGGGGAGCAGGATAACAAGAGGTAACTGGATGAAGAGTTAAAATCTCATCAGGAAATAATACTTCATAGAGAGAGTGGAGTGGTCTAGAATGTATTGTTGTGAATGAAGTTAAGACTATTTATACTAGAGAATTCTGGTAGCCCTGTTAAGTAGAAAAAAAAACACAGCTATATAAGATAAGCAGATATGTTTGGTCAAAATGCTTCTTGCAACATTATCTGCAAACCTTCATATTGAAAGCCATATGATACAGACAAGAAAAGGAGGTGAGAAGAATAAATATTTATTCATTTATAGCTACTCTCCAACTTATGCACCAAAGTTAAGCTAGTAGGTACATCATTTGCTGTTGATATCTGACTTCTAAGCCTTAGCTAAGAAGGATTAAATGTCATCCTTTTCGTGATGGTGGGAGTTAAGCCTGGGTGGTAAATGATGAATCCAGGTTGAGGCTGGAGGCAATATTTAGACAGAAATACCGTATCACATATTACAGAAAGGTACCTTGGAAATGCAAATTATAGTTTGTGCATGGTTTAGAACCTATATGACTAGAAGTGTAAACAGATATGATGGTAGACATGTAATGCTTGGGATCTATGTAGTAGTGTGTACATGGTTTGGAGGTACGATGGTAGAGCATCTAATGCTTGGGATCTATGTGGTAGTGTGTACATGGTTTGGAGATATGATGGTAGAGCATGTAATGCTTGGGATCTATGTGGTAGTGTGTACATGGTTTAGAGGTTTGATGGTAGGGTAGCAATGCTTAGGATATTTATGATAGTGTGTACATGGTTTGGAGCTATAGTGGAAGACCATGCAATGTTTGGGATCCTTATGGTACTGTGGGTATGGGTGTGTGTGTGTGTGTGTGTGTGTGTGTGTGTGTGTGTGTGTGTGTGTGTGTGTGTGTGTGTGGGTGTGGGTGTGTGTGGGTGTGCGTGTGTGTGCGTGTGTGTGCGTGTGTGTGTGTGTGTGTGTGTACATGGCTTGGAAGCATGGTTGCAGACCATGTGATTCTTTGGAAATATATGGTGGGGTGAACATGGTTTGGAGGTATGATGGTAGAGCATCTAATGCTTGGGATCTATGAGGTAGTGTGTACATGGTTTGGAGATATGATGGTAGAGCATGTAATGCTTGGGATCTATGTGGTAATGTCTACATGGCTTGGTGGTATGATGGTAGGGCATGCAATGCTTGGGATCTATGTGGTAGTGTGTACATGGTTTAGAGGTTTGATGGTAGGGTAGCAATGCTTAGGGATATTTATGATAGTGTGTACATGGTTTGGAGCTATAGTGGAAGACCATGCAATGTTTGGGATCCTTATGGTACTGTGGGTATGGGTGTGTGTGTGTGTGTGTATGTGTGTGTGTGTGTGTGTGTGTGTGTGTGTGTGTGTGGGTGTGTGTGGGTGTGTGTGGGTGTGTGTGGGTGTGCGTGTGTGTGCATGTGTGTGCGTTGTGTGCGTGTGTGTGTGTGTGTACATGGCTTGGAAGCATGGTTGCAGACCATGTGATTCTTTGGAAATATATGGTGGGGTGAACATGGTTTGGAGGTATGATGGTAGAGCCTTCAATGCTTAGGATCTTTGTAGTGGTATGACTGTGGTTTGGAAATGTGTATGGTAACACATGCAATGATTGGAAAAGCATATATTAATGCTTTCATGGCACAGCAGTATATCTGGTAGTCTTTGTATGGTGCAGACACTCATATCATAATGAATGCATGGTTTGGTAGTGCATTTGATGCAATATGTATTGGCTGGAGTTGCATATAGTACTTTGTTTTTACCTTTGTGTCAGTCCTACTTTACTTGACTTGTTTTGGCACATTGAGTTAGTCAGAAAATATCTGGTCTATAATCAACTGCTGTGACACTCTGCTGCTCATCTTTGTTGATTAACATCATCTGGCTTCAACACGGAAGGAATAAAATGTGATTCACTTTAGGAAAGGAAAGACACAACATGTGATTGGATTTATTCAGAATAGAGCAGGACATTCATAAAGAGGGATGGAGCATGCATGTGCATCGGTTAAAATGAGAGGATTGCAACAGTCCCCAGTAGTAAACGTGTATGTATAAGAACAAACATAAAAATTGTCATCCTGGTAACAAAGATCTGATTACTGCATAGGTGATGTGGAGTCACATGTTATGTACATGGAAGGGGATTGGTGCTGATGGTTGCTCACCTTTTATGGAGAAATTTGAGGGACTTTCTTCTGATGCAGTAATCCCTAGAGAGGCATAGGAGAAAATCCAAAGATGGATGACATTATAGTGGTATAGATGAACTGCATTGCTCACCACATATTGGGGAATGTAATTTTTAGTATCATTGATACTGTATGCTTGCAGCTGGTGGAAGGGAACAAACTACATAAGGCAGACAGTAGAATAGATAGAACTTGTACTTTGACAGATCCACTTTCTGTAGCACCAGCTCTCTTTTAAAGGAAAACTCCACCTTAGAACTCAAAAAACATTTTTTTTCATTTTATCTTTGTTTTGGGAGATATTTTAATGCCTCAAAATCAATCCAAGTGCTTCTTTTACAATTTTAAAGGACAACAATGGGATTCTGTTGTTAAATGCTCAACTTCTCTGTCCTTTTTCTCCCCATTTATTGTCCCTACTATGAATAAACAACAATATAGCATTTAAAATATTTAAAATTGACTGTTTCTCTCCACTAGAACAGTCCCTTACTGTACTGTGGTGGTTTCACTTTCAAAAAACTTTTAGGCACCCCATTCAACCAAAGCTTTAGTATCAGCTTCATCCCAGCCTAGTGGAGGACAGCTATTATCATCCCTTTGCAAAAAGGTGGAGCATATGATCCAGGAAATTATAGACCCATCAGCGTAACTAGCCTGATCTGCAATGCCACAGAATGGATTATTATGGATCTCATTAACAAGGACATTGGCAACCTCCAGACACTTGATCCCACACAGTTTGGTTTTGTCAAGAGGAGGTTATGCCTGTTAAATCTGGCAGACT